>NC_142136.1:39853560-40156590 GCF_024610735.1 Ursus americanus
TCCAGTTAGTCAGCATATAGTACATCCTAAGTTTTTGATGTAGTGTTCAATGATTCATTAGTTGCATATAACACCCAGTGCTCATCACAACACATGCCCTCCTTAATACCCATCGCCCGGCTACCCCATCCCCCCACATCTCTTCTGTAACCCTCAGTTTGGTTCCTGGAGTCCAGAGTCTCTCATGGTTTGTCTCCCTCTCTGATTTCTTCCCATTCAATTTTCCCTCCCTTTCCCCTGTGGTCCTCCACCTGATTCCTTATGATCCACAAATGAGTGAAACCATAGGATAATTGTCTTTCTCTGCTTGACTTCTTTCACTTAGCATAATCCCCTCCAGTTCCACCCATGCATTGATGCTTTTTGAGCTCTGGGTGTTATACGCAGCTAATGAATCGTTGAACATTATATCAAAAGCTAATGATGCACTATACGTTGGATAATTGAATTTAAATTAAAAAAAGCAAGATGGTTTAATAAAAGAAAAAGATTTATTTATTTATTTATTTTAGAGAGAGATAGAGAGAGAAAGCAGAGGAATGGACAGAGGGAGAGGGAGAGAGAGAATCCTTAAGCAGGCTCCCTGCTGAGGGCAGAGCCCCATGTGGGGCTCTATCCCAGGACTCTGAGATCATGACCTGAGCCAAAATCAAGAGTTGTATGCTTAACCAACTGAGCCACCCAGGAGGTCCGAACTCATTTTATATATATTAAGCTATAGAATCATATGCTTGAAAAAAAAACCCTAGAACATTTGAACACCAAAATTTTGGTTTTTTTTCTGAGATAATTAAAACCATATGCCAATTTGCATTCCTTGAACACTGTAACATATTAAATACAACTCTAATTTGGAAGTTCCCATATATATCACTCAATAATATATTTTTTGTTTTATATCTTGAATGACATCTTGAATTATGCCCAAAAACATAGAGGTAATAGAATCCCTGATTCTTTCATTTAGGCAACTGATTAGATTTCATGATTAGGAAAGGACAAAAAAGAGATGAACTGAATATATAATTAAAATCATGGCAATCTTAGCTAACAGAGAATTTATGAGAGGAAACTAATTTATGGTGAAAAGAAATGGCATGTTTGGGACATCCAAGTAGAAGTCACTTGTGGCATTATAGAATATTGGATTTATAGAAGGTTTCAGTGGTAATCTAGTTTAATTTCATTTTTATTTGACTGAGAAAAAGAGGACAAAAGTGTTATGGGATTTGACTAAAGCGTCAGCAAGTCAGCACATGACTCATATCTCAAGCTCTCTGTGTTGTTGTCAAGAGTCAAGAGTTGGGTGCATTTAGAACTTCAGGTAGAATTTGAAACCACAGAAAAGTATTTGAGAGTCTTTAAGAATCTGAGGTGTGGAAATGGATAAAAGTCCTCGTTAAATAAATAAAAAGAGGTTTGGAAAATTGCATTCTGTTTCTTTGAACTCCTTGAGGCCAAAGTTTATTTCTGATTACATCTTGTTATTGACAGACTGATGGACCAATTGGCTGAGGAGATGAACAAGAACAAAAAGAAAAAAAAATCGAATAAAGGTTAGTTCAGGGTTATACATGTGAAAAGAAGAAAGTTTGATGAGCGGAGGTTTATTGACAGTGTTGCAATGAAGTGGAAAGAAAAAAAATGCCGTGGAATTTTCTGATTAGCAAATTAATCATGAACTTGTTAATCAGAAAAAAATCAACTGATGAGGGGGAAACTCATTGCAATATTAGTTTGGTCTTGTCTAACAAAGATCTCTTGAAAACACTTTCTGCTTGTAGACAGTGGCAAAATTTTAATTTATAAGATTAAGAAAATGCAACTGATAAGCTAATTGATCAGAAAGTGAGGAATCTGTTGTACCTAAAATTCTGTTCTCATTAAGATTATCTATTGTTAAATATTTACTTATGTATTGTATTCTATATATCCATATATCTATATATATAACACACATACAAAAGTTGGAAGATCTATTTTTAAAGCAATTGTTTCGAGTTTCAGCACTGGGCCAGAACCTTTTAAAGAATTAGCTCCTTGAGAATAGTAAATGTGTTTTAACACAAAGCCAAGAACAAATTAACGCCTCATTAAAAATGTATCAATTTAGGAATATATAAGTGATACAAGACCCCTGAAAATTGATACTGTATTTTCTGTTATAAGCCTTTTCAGAAATCACCCAAATCATGATATTGTAACCAAACAATTCAATCTTGTCATAATTGTTGGGAAAAATTCATGGACAGTATATTTTTTTAGAAGTCTTAATAAATTGAAAACTGTATCTGCACCCAAATCTGGGTTAAAAGAAATTACACGTAAGAATGGTTAACTTAAACATAATTTAATCTAAAATCCTAGTTGGTTAGGAGTTAGGGGAAGTTAACATACTGATGAATGAAGTACACAATAATTGAATAGCTATAATGATCTTAAGAATCAGAAACTCCTAAAACAAAGGCTGCTGGAAAAAAATTCAAGTAACTTTCATTACCTATATTTTACTGTGCAAGTGTAGCATTGTGTCTGTGGCTTACAGTATTTCTTCTCAGAGGAGGAATGCTGTGTTCTTTTGGAGGTCAAATGCCATTCGAGTCCAAGTTGAAAATTATATCTGAGGTACATAGATGATGAATATTATTATTACATAATTATAAGCTGTTCATCTAATGGTGGAATTAAGAGTTAGGACACATTTCTTGAACAGGGAAATGCTATTCAATATTTAATATTATGAATTATCATGATATACTTATGAATATAATTTTTGAATGGTAAACAACAAGAAAATAAATCTCTTTATATTTTGTTTCCTCAGTAAAGCTGTAATTCTACTCCTAAAAACAAAATATGCATAGTGGAATACATTGGAAATAAATTGATGGTATTTGTCTTGCTGTGTGCATGATTACATCCATTCCAAACCCCTGTGTATCACTTTTTACTGTGCCATGGATCTGAGTGGCAAATTATTTGGCTGAACAAAAAGGGGCAAGCACAAAGCAACAGCTTAACTGTAAAACAGTTTGGCAGCAAAATGCAGTTCGACAATTTGTTATAGACAGATCATTAGGTTAATATGAAGTTGTGTGAGGAGGATGGCTAAGGGGAGGTTTATATGTCTAGAAATATTAAAAAGCAATTTGCACCATGCACACATCCTCACCCTGGACTGCCTTTGAACATGTTTACAATCCACTAAGAAAATCTGATGTTCATTTTATTTCAGAATTGAGTAGAACAGGTGTTAGTGCAGCCAGGAGTGGAAAGACTGAAGGGAATGGGAAGCTGCTAGTCAAACTTGAATAGAATATATCAGCCGGTCTATTAAATATTTATATGAACTCATGTAATAATTTACTGGTTTCGGATGCAAAACATCTCACTAACTTTTGAATTCCATAAAGGAAGATAAGTTTCATTTTCTTCCAACATGTTTTTATGGCTCTTCTCTTTTCTTTCCACATTTCAAAGAATTGCTTAGAAATCATTAGAATTAAATATAAATTTTCTATTTCATTGTATTTCTGATTAAGATTAGATTTATTGGTCAAAACTATAACTCTGAATGAATAAACAATAGATGAGTTTGCCTCTAAAAACTGCGATACGGATATATGACATCATAAATAAACAAAAGATATAAAAGTTTAAATATGCTGAATAGAGCATATGCCTTTGATTTTATTTTCAGAAATCTCATGAAATGATTCTGAGGATAGCTCCCTGTTGGTCTTGCATCTTTCTTTTTTCTTTTTTTTTTTTTAAAGATTTTATTTATTTATTTGACAGTGAGAGACAACCAGCAAGAGAGGGAACACAAACAGGGGGAGTGGGAGAGGAAGAAGCAGGCTCATAGCAGAGGAGCCTGATGTGGGGCTCGATCCCAAAACACCAGGATCACGCCCTGAGCCGAAGGCAGACGCTTAACCGCTGTGCCACCCAGGCGCCCCAAGGATGGTCTTGCATCTTTCTGATATGCCCATCCTCTTTTCCCATTCATTCATCATTGATTCATTTCTCTGCTTGGACGCTGCATTAAGTTGTAGATCCAATCTACCTGTTTCCTTTTATCCAAATTTCTTGAAAGAGTAGTAGACACCTTACTCCCCACGAACTCATCTGCCAACTAAATTGAGCATTTATCAATTTAATATGTTTGACAGTAACATCCTAATATTGTAAATCACATGTTATTTGTCAGGATTTTTTTTTCTTGCTCACTTAATAAATCTCTACTCCCATGACTACTATTGTTGCCACACTATCTTCGTTCTCCTCACATGTCTTTGGTTAATCCCTCATTTTATCTTGATGAGATTCTTTTTTCTCTCATGACCCATTAAATAATGTTGTTACCCACGGTTTTATTTTTAGCTCTCTGTTCTTAGCAATATATTTTCTCAGGTGATCTCACCCATTCTCGTTTTGTTTCAACCACCAACTACACTCTACTGATTTCTCAGTTTAGTACTCAAGCCCATAACCATTTCCTGAACCACAGACACATGTATTTGATTGGCTTCTGGATATCTATATCTGGATTTCCATGTGCACCTTATAATCAACACCGATAAACTTAATTTTCACGTTTTCTTCTTAACTTGTCCCTCCTCTGCATCTTGATTGGACATGCTTCCCTCAATCCAGTTATTCAAGAGAGAAAACTGACACTTGTTAGACTCTTCCCACAATGATATTCACAGTGTTCAATCAATCTCAAAAATTTTCCGAATTCATGACACACTTGTACTTCTTTCAATGTCCTATATCAGGATATTTGCTTTTCTTAATCGGATAACTAAAGAAGTCTCCTAATTTTCTTTGTTGCCTGAATTACGGCTTTTATCATAGATTTTCTTCATAATTGCCAGTTAGCTACGTCAAAAACAAATCTGTTTCTGGCACATTCCAGATAAAATCCTGCATTTATTCCTTATCTCATGTAAAATATCAGTTCCTTAAACTGGCAGAGACTTTCAAGTTTTGCGTTCTGACACCTGCCCACATTGTTAGTTTCACCTCACCTCTCATGGTCTCATGGTCTTGAAGTCTAATCAATTCCCATCTTTTTAATCTATGCCCTCTTTTTAATCTATGAGTTTTTGTTAAGGCTGTTTCTTCACAACACCTCCCAACTTTTTATGACTAATACCTGTTTTTCCTTATGCCTCAAACAGGATATCCTCTCAGAATTCTTTTTTGACTTTTTCACAGTATTCTGTGTATCATAGTTCCTTATTATCTTATGGTAGCAGAGGCATCAAGAATGAATGGATATTTGGTATATCTCGGGGTTTTTATGTAGAGTGTAAGTGATTTGAACTCTCTGTGCAGGGAGGGTTTGCTGCTGTAGACACACTTAGTATAATCTTGAAAGCAGCAGTAATACTGCTGTATGACCAAGGCAGTATCAGTGGGAATAATGACCGTGTCACCTAATCCTCAGTCCAGATTAGCTTCCATTCTTCTGCCAAATAATAGTTTGGGCCTTTTCCAAATTTTCCAAATTAAACAACAAAATATTAGCGAGATCTCCCAGTGAATGAACACACTCAGACTTGACTATTACATGTAGTAAAACTAACCTAGTGTGTACTACGGGCGTTGATTCAGGCTGTTGCTAAGGAAATTGTCAGTGCTGCATTGCAACCACTAGACTTTTCATTTCTATGACAGACAGAAATTAAGAGATCTTTTTATGCAAAATGTTTGAGAAAAAGAGGACGATTTTAAACATTTTAAAAGAAGAGTTATTTTTAATTGATATGCTCGAAAGTACTATGATAAAGAAATAGTATCTGATATTTTTTTTCCATATAACTTTAATAGAAACACTAAGGAGACTGTGAAAAAGGAATATATATCCTACATGAGGTTGTTTTATGTTTTTTTTCATGTAAGATGTATGAATAATCAGTGAATGAAAATATTACAGATGTGGAATTTTTTGTGACCACAGCCACTAAAATGGAAAAATAACCTAAAACAAATGAATGATGACAAAAATAAACAGAAAAAAATGCATTTGACAATTAATTTCTTTCTAATCTAAATTAGTGACAATTACTTTATCAAACAGTGTATTTTTCCCCAAGGCAAATCTAGTCATTCAATCCATAATAATTCTAATTTCCATTAAAAAGGGTATCATAGGAATAAGTGTAGTGGTTATGTGATCAAATATCAAACAAATGTTCTTTTTCCACTAAGACCTAAATTCTGAATTTTAAAATTTTAAATGATTCATATATATTACAAGGTTTTTGTTTTGTTTGTTTGTTTGTTTGCTTTGCTTTGCTTTTATTTTTGCTATGTGGAAAAGTTTATCTCAAGAGAAGTTGATGCTAAATCAGCTATTTATATTCGTATGTGATGGAAGTATGATGAAAGAAACAAGAGACCAAAAAGACTGAAATCTTTCTATTTTGTTTAGGCCTTTTTTTAAAACTTCATTTTCTTGGTTTTAAAAATCAAACAAAAATCTCATTATCTATGTTTAGTTTAATAAGATTCAATTACACATCAAGCACAAGTGTCTCTGAATTTTACTGTTAAAAAGAATCAACACAACGTTTTTCTTCTGACTGCTATGTATTTGAAAAGATTAATTAAATGCTAAGACAAAATTACATGGAGTAAAATGTAAAGACTATATCTTGTACTCTTGGAGCAAATTAATTTCAGTTCTACAGTCAAAGACTAATGAAAATTTAAGTAATGGATTTTATTGGCACTCTCTAAGAGTCAAGCACTCAGACACATTAAATTATTTATATAAATCACTCCTTATTTGAGGGGCAGAATGCTATTTAAGAATAAAACCTCCTATATCTTATGTTGAGCTTGATGCACGAGGTTGATAAAGATCATATTTTCTTTAATTTCATAAGAAGTTACTATGATTGTTCTCTAGTCCATAGGTGGTGATACATCAATTACTTCTATCTAAGCTCCCGAAACAGAGCCCCATCCATCTGAAAAAAGACTAAGCATTATGGATAAATACAATCTTTTTGGAAGAATTTTTTAAACTTGAAATCGACCAATGAGTCTGTTCTCATCCTACAGTTCAGTTTGTGTAAAAATCTTTTGTTTCCTGACTGATGACTAACTCTACTTTTTTTGCCCTCTTAGCAGCTGACATTATCTCCCAGGAAGTTTTTCCAATGAAGTCATGACATTAATTTTGGACTTGAAACTCCAAGTCATGTATCCTCAAAATTAAATGCAATCATTTTTTATCCTAGTTCAGATCATCTTATTTTAACTTGATAATTTCTGCTCCATTGATCAGTTTCCACTTTAATTTGTTATTGTTGACAGCATCCCTAAACTCATCTTCCAAGTCAGTTTTGCCTCAGTACAAGTATGCCGAAGTTAAAGAGAGTTTTTAAATTGCAAGATGATGTGGAACTCTTAAGAAAAATAAATCCTTCCTCTGTTTCTGTTCCTCTGTATCATTTCTCATCACTACTTCTGCCATGGTTATTTATTCAAGTGCACACCAGCCTTAACCACAATCCTCTTTCTACCCTTCACTGTTTAGTATCAACTAAACTTGTAGAGATAAATGAAAATCATAGAAAATTATTGAGGGATTACATATTATTTATTTAGTGTCTGATATATTTGCCATAATAGTCTACGTGCTAGAATACAGATATATCTAAATAGACGAAGGGGTTTTTTTTCTTATATTTTCCATTATGTTCTTAAACCTAATAGTTCTTTTTATATTTGCAGACTAAACAAAGTCTCCACTTAAGTACTTCTAATACTATGAAGTCTTTGAAATGGTCAAATCTGTATTTCTGATTTACCAAATATTAGAAAATTCCTGATGTTGGCCTGTACAAGAACAAGAAAAATATACTTGTTGATTTTTCATCAATACAAATGCAGGTTTTCAAGAAGCAGTCAGGCTAGGAGTCTGGGGAGTTATTTAGCCCACCAAGATCTGAATTTCCCAGTTTCATCTATTCCTGCTTATTACCTACCAGCCAACTGACTATATGGGTTTATTAGTATGACTGAGCCAGGGTACTTATGCTTCAATCTCTACTTCTAACCTTATATTCATTTCCCAATATAGAGTTTACTCCTTGAAGGGGAGAATTATATCACTGACACCACCATCTACATCATCATAACTCCAAAGCTGCAATTTAAAGGTCACTGAACTGCAGTGATAACGTGTAAAAGAAGATGATATCAACTGGTATTGTTTGAAATTGCTTTATTATTTATTTAATATAAGTAAGCTTTCACTACTATAGTGAATGTATTTTAAACTACATAGATGCTTGAGTTTCAACAATTAAAATGTAAAGCCCCAAACATTTAAGGAGACAGAAGGAATCAGGCAAAAAAAAAAAAAAAAAAAAGGTAGGTATAATCCAAGAACAAATTTAGATGTGTAATTAAGAAACGAATAATACACAATCCCAATTAAGCTAGCTAAGATTAATAGCTAATGCAGAGGCTCATTTATATCTGGCTATCCACCCTGCTGGAAAGGCAGTTAGAACTAGTTCATCTTGCAACTCCTATACGATCTTTGTGATCATTTTCCATCATACTGAAAAATTCCTCCTTGTCAAAATACTGATGTAAACGCAGTAGGCCTAAGCAAAATTGTGAAGAGGGTAAAACATTTTAGGTACTTGGTTACAACTTGTAACAGAGTCTTTCTCTTTGAACTACATGTACCTTTCCTCTCTAAACATTCCTTTCCTTAGGTAGCTGTCAATTAATTCAATTTAATGGAGTTGAACAGTGGTTCTCAAACTTCACTTGCATCAGTTTGGGTTGGAGGCCACTATATTTACACTTCCATCAAGTTCTTGGGTGATGGTGCTGTTTGTTGGGAACCCTGATGGTCAGTATACCAGTAACAAAAGTTCTCATCACAAGAACAAATTTTTGTAACTATGTATAGTGATGGATGTTAACTAAATTTATTATGGTAATCATTTCACACATACACAAATTTTGAATCATTATGTTGTACACTAAAACTAATATAATGCATATCAATTATATCTTAATAAAAACAAAACAGAAAACAGACTCTAGATGGGTCAAAAATTTGATTAAAAAGAATATATCTGATGTTATGGTAGTATTAGAAAAAAATGATGAAGTATTTATAAAATAATCTTTATAAAATACTGTTTTTCTTAGTATGACTGAAAACTCTGAAGTACTTAAAAATAGTGATAAACAAAAATGTTTAAAAATGAATAAAAATAAAATCAAAGGATTACCAACTGACTGTACTCTATGAAAATGAGTGAGAAATATCCTAAAACCCATCAGAAAATTGAGAAAAAGACATGACTAGAAATATACAAGGACTGTAACAAAAATGAATCTTTTTTTTTAAGTGAATCTTAAACATCTGAAAAGATACTCAACTTAAACTAAATTTCACTCATGAAAAGGTAAATTAAAACTAAAATCAAAACTATTTTTCTCTATCAAATAGGCAAAAAGCAAAATGTTTGACTAAATATTTCATCAGCAAAGACTTGGGGAAATTAGTGGGAGTGTACAAACTGTACTCTATATAGAAAATATTGATACAAATGTAAATGTATATTTCCTTCAATGGTTTAATTTTGAGTAATTTTATCATAGATGTACTCAGTTTTCTGAAATAGCATATGGTCAATACTATTCATTGTGACTTTTCTGCAATAACTAAACAGGGCAGGCCTTATCACTACCAGGTCAGCCCAGTATAGGGGCATCAGAGTAGTTCAGTTGGTAACCTTCTGCCTTCAGCTCAGGTCATGATCTCAAGGTCCTGGGGTTGAGCCCCACATTGGGCTCCCTGCTTAGTGGGGAATCTGCTTCTCCTCTCTTTCTCTGCCATCCCCCCAGCTCGTGCTTTTTTTCTCTCTCTCAAATAATTAAATAAAATCTTAAAAAAAAAAAGTCACCCCAGTATAGTTCTTTCCTGATCACTACCCCTCTGAGTGTCAGGAATTTGATTCCTCTGTCCCACCATTTGTCACTATTGCTGACATGCGTGTTGTTCAAGTGCACACCAGCCTTACCCAAAGTCCTCTTTCTACCCTTCATTTTTAGTATCAACTAAAATTGTATAGATAAATGAAAATCACAGCATTTGATTCTCCTTTGAAGGCAGAGGAACTGAGGATGGGAGATTTCATGGCTGACCAGATAATTATCTAAAATAGGTCACATTTGAGAGTGCAAGACAAGAAAAAAAAGGAGGTGGAAATTGAAATTATGAATGTGAGGAATGACAACCCTAATTATAAGCACCCCAAACCACTGAAAAGCATTTCGTCTCTACAAGCCAGAGTCTTATCTTAGGCTCCGATGATCTTAGATGATAGCTCAATGCCACTAGGTATTTCATGGGAATTATATAAAAATAGGAGAGAGGAAAAATCCAAAAAACAGCTACAGTGGCTCCTCATAATAGGCCAAGTGTGACCACAACAGTTTCTTTGTCTCTGTTTCCCTTCCATGTGTTTATGTTGGTAAATTAAAGATGCTGTGAGATCTCTCTCTGTTGAGTTTGACATGAGCTTTTTTTTTTTTTAAAGATTGTATTTATTTATTTGACAGAGAAAGAGACAGCCAGTGAGAGAGGAAACACAAGCAGGGGGAGTGGGAGAGGAAGAAGCAGGCTCCCAGCGGAGGAGCCTGATGCGGGACTCGCTCAGGACTCTGGGATCACGCCCTGGGCCGAAGGCAGACGCTTAACGACTGAGCCACGCAGGCGTCCCTGACATGAGCTTTGAGGACATAATTTGCCTGCACAAAACTAGACACTGTTTCTTTTTCTTGTGTTCACTTTATAAAGAACTTATTTTATCTCAAGACCATAAGCATGCCTCTGAATCAATAGGGAAATGGTCTCTTATAAGGACTTTTGGAGGAGATAAATATTCCAAGACAATATCTTGCTATATTCATGCACTTAAAAAGTATAAAAAATTGCAAGTGTGAAATCATTACTAAAAGTGGCTCATCTAGCATGGGGAACATTTAGAATAATAAACTGTTTCTACTGACAGCCTATTAAAGTCACAGCATCCTAACTTTGTAACCTAGATATTAGGAAATCTGTTCTAGCTTACATCATAATTTGACCATGCTTCTTTTCAAATCTGAGGCCAGCTTAATTTCAACATGTGAATATTCATGCCACTCATACTTCTCCTATAAACGGAAGGCCCTATTCCTTTTTCATTTTTATTACTTTTATCTGCAAAATGTTTGTGGTTTTTATTACCAAAATTATAATTGGACTGATTCTTTCTTGCCAAATGGTAACACAGTACATTTTGGAATATCCATTCCATACTAAACAATTCTGCTTGAGACTTAAAGTTTTTTTTAATTCTGACTCTTCTGACCCTTGCTTCCACTGAAAGAGATCTTGTTCAGTTCCTGGATACTGTTTCCACTTAAATCCTGTCTAATAAGTTCACTTATTTTCCCAAGTCCCAGGGATAGGTGGCTAGGCATTCACCTAGCTCCTCATTAAAATGTTTAAACTCTTTATCCTCCACACCTGTGTAAAATAACGCCCTCATCTCAGGCTCATGATAAGTAGCTCAAGTACCCACTATGCTAGTCATTGCTGTAATCTATTGACTTTTTAACAATACTCTCCAGAATTAATTGAAGTACTTGGCCCCCAGCGCATTATTGCTGCTTTACTTAAAGTGATACTGTTCTCTTTGTGGATGTATTGCTCATGTCAATGACCAATACAGTACCAGAATCTCAGAATTTTGATTATCTTCAACCCCATATGTCTTTCTCTGTACTTCTTGGTAGCTTTCTGTAGCCAAAGGCACCAACTTAAATGTTGCTACTATCTGCAACTGCTCTGTGTTAATTAAAACTTGGTTCACCTCTAACATTTCTCTTTCTAATCATAGACTCCTATTTTTCTAGCTGATCCTTACCTCACTTTCACTACATCTGTTTAACACTTATGTTACTAAAGTCCTTCATTTATTTAAAGTCCATAAGACGCAAATGACTCTTATTTTCTTTCTCTCAAATAATTAAATCTTAAAAAATTAAGTAAGCTGTTTCATTTGTCTTTACTCCTAACCAAGAAACCATAAAGAATATAAATCTTTGTAGGTCATTCACAATTAGATGTTTTTATTTTAATTTTTAATTGAATTTAAGTTTTGACTTGATGTGTATGTATATGCAACTGTAGTATGAAAAAATTTTAACAGATTTTTAAAAATAAAAATAATACAAAATAGGGGCACCTGGGTGGCACAGAGGTTAGGTGTCTGCCTTTGGCTCAGGGCGTGATCCCAGCGTTCTGGGATCGAGCCCCACGTCAGGCTCCTCCGCTGTGAGCCTGCTTCTTCCTCTCCCACTCCCCCTGCTTGTGTTCCCTCTCTCGCTGGCTGTCTCTACCTCTGTCGAATAAATAAATAAATAAATCTTAAAAAAAAATAATACAAAATAATATTATGATCCTTCAGGCTAACCTCTCTATGAACTGCTGCAGTGACATGAAAACAGGAGGGAAGTTTCCTGATTGGCACACCAGGGAACATCTTCATAGGATAGCTGCAGTTTTTCCTGGAACATGAATGTTGAAAGAATAATTAAAATCTGTGTAAGAGAAAACTATAAACGTATTCGGAAAAGGGGTGAAAACAAGAAAATTTCTGGAATGGTGAATACTGTCGAGTAGGTTCTTTGCAAAGTAATAGCCACAGATGGCTAGACGACAGCCTACAGCTTACCCACTAAAAGTGACTGTCTCCAGATGGATTCTTCATTCTTCTGTTCATCCCTACACTCTCCTTTTTTACTTTCATATCTTCGCCTCTGTAGGCCTTGAGTAAGAAAGCTCTGAAGATATTTGCAGATAAATTAGTGGAGGGCAAGTGGCTGTTAAAGATGTGGTTCCAAGCAATGGTTTGAGTTAAATTCAACAAAGCCTTAAACATGCCTCTAGAGTTTATCCTACAAGAAGTAGAGATATGGGGAAACCTATATCTGGTTTACCAGATGCTCTAGTACCAATACCCAGGGAGACTGTAACCTTTTTGATCTGTGTTCTGTCTTTATAATTTGAAGTCAAAATGGAATTAGCTGTCCAGCCTGGCATGTCACATACTTGGTTGGCACAGAGCACACAGGACATGAAGATTCCTGGGTATTTCTTATTTTAAAACTTGATTATTTTTATCATTATGTACTTGCGTAGTTTTGATTTATTCAGATGGAAATATAAATTTATCCTCATTACATTTCATCTTTTGATTTTCATTTTCACTAAGACTAATTAATTCAGTCAGATTAATTAATTTATTCAATATTTTTCATAACCATCTACTAAGACCTAGGGAGAGCTATAGGCACTGGTCTTTGGGGATTGTAACTTTTTCACTCTCCCAAATTTGTGACATTTGTCTCTTCCTTCAATTGGGATCGAAAGGAGACATTTCCCGTTATTGTAATCTTGGTACCTACCCCTTCTAAACTCTCCCGCATATTCTTAACTAGAGAAAAGTTTAGTGATGGTCTCAGAGTCCAACTCAAAACCTTTCTTTCTTTCTTTCTTTTTTAAATTCCAGTATAGTTAGCACACAGTATTATATTAGCTTCAGATGTATAATATAGTGATTCAACAATCCTATATATTACTCAGTGCTCATCATGGTAAGTGTACTCTTAATCCCCCTCACCAGTTTCACTCCCCTCCACCTTCCCCCTAGTAACCATCTATTTGTTCTCTAAAGTTAAGAGTCTGGTTTTTGGTTTGTCTCTCCCTTTTTCTCTTTGTTCATTTCAACTCAAAACCTTCTTATTGCTTTTTCAGGTTGTAATGCCTTATAGTTGTTTTTAAGGACAGTGTAGCCTTAAAATATCTTCTAGCCTCAGAGCTGCGTATGTGACAATTTGACCCCAAACTGCTCTACTTTACAACCACTGAATGTACATTTTTTCCCCATCTATGTGTCTTTGATTCTTGTTCTGCACTCCCTTTATAGTCGTTGTTATCCTCTTCATATTTCAGTTCCTGTTCATAATCAACCACCTCATGAACTTTCTACTTAACTATCCACAATAGAAGTGATTTACCCCTACTTTGAAATATGTATCCTTTATATATATGAAGATATAAATGCTATGAAAATCATACATATAATTTTACACAAAGATTTTACTGGTTCTTTTTTAATATTCAATTTTACATAGGGGGATATGAATATATATATAAAACAGAAATTCAAACATTGCTTCAATTAAAAAAATGTGAAAGCTCTCAAAAACACAATTGCTTCCATGATCAATGTGTGATGATTATACTCTTAAGAAGCAGAAAGGATTTCTTAATGCCATAATTCAGGAATCTGACCAGGCCAGCATTATGTTTGACAATATAATCAACGATGTGAGTCGCATCATAGAAAACACCACATTCACAAATGACAAAATTCCAAAAGGAATATCAAATGTATTGGACAATACTTGCAGTGAAGGACCAATCTAGCAATGGAAAAGGAAATGAGGCACAAGAGGAGAGAGTATTAAAAACTATAGAATAGAATTTCACTCTCTAGTCATCTTGCACACCTGACATCCCGTCGTTTTTCCAACATGCCAATCTCACTCCCTTTTCATAACTTTTGGACTAGTGTCCTTGCCTGGAATAGGATAACCCAAACCTCTGTATCTTTGTCACTCTCTTAAGGCCATTGCTCAAATATCTTCTTATCACTGGGGCTTCTATAACGGCATTTACAGTCTGTCGTTCATTCTCTATCCCCATGCCTTCCTTATCTTTTTTCTGTAGCACTTTTCATTCTCTAGCACATATTCACTCAGTTTCACTTGTATCCTGTTGCCTCCACAGCTCCCGCCACACAAACATACAATAAGTATGCTTCATAAAAACAGAACTTTTGGTGTTTTCTCTTTCACTTTAGACTGCTAGATTCTCAATCCCAGGACACTTTACAGTAAGAATAACTCCTCAAAAATGTTAATTGGATGGATTAGTTAATTAAAGAAGAGCACTAAAATAAAGTGGTATAGTTCTCTTCTACCCTATACTAGTCAGGTCACAGTTAACATATTATCTTAAATTCTGACTTCTGTGTTTTGAGAGAATCAGATTCAGAACAGCCCTATGGATGGCGAAGTGTCTTTTGTCATGTGAAGAAGCATTGGAGAATTTTGTTATCTTCATTGGAGAAACGATCCAATGCTAAGCATGTAATAGATACCCTCAAATATCCACGAAGATGGAGAAAATGTTCTCTGTGTCTCCAAGGGTTGAACGTATGAACAAATGGAAGTCAAATAAATAACTGCATTTCTGCTCGATACATTGAAGAACACTCGGACATTCAGAGCTGTCCACAAAGAGAAAGAGGTGCGTCAGGAATTAGGGAGGTGGCGTTTAAAGCATTATTTGCATCACCTCTTCCCAGAGGTGTTATAAAAGTGGTTGAAGCATGGATTAAAGATTAAACTAGAAGACACAAAGACACTAAATTGGGATACACTGAAGCTTCTATGAAAAATAAATTTGAAATATTAAAGGAGTGGAATCCACAGAGGTAAGATCTTCAGACCAGTGACAAGGAAAAAGGTAGATTTCTAAGTTTTGTGATTTGAGTTTGTTAAATATCAAAATATTTATTATTATATTATTCTGATGATCTTTGAGATAAATCACAACATAATATTAAACAGAATGATTCAGAACTTTTGTTATCATCCTTCCAACTCTGTAAGTGAATATTATAAAGGAATAACAGTTTATTCTTTATTTCAGTGAAATTTCCCATGTGTTCTCTTGACTGCTTTATAATACACAACTTGTATTGATACAATTTATCAGGTAATTTTACTTAGAACTAAGTGAAAATGTTTTAAAATATATTCCCTATTGGGATATTAAAGTTATTCTTAGGGCATTGTTCTCAAAGACTTGGATGATTCTTTTACAAAAGAGAAAACATCAGTTTAGTTTAAGGTCTTAAAAACTATTGCCAACCTTTTACAATGAAAGATTCAAAAATAGTCTGTTCTTCATGCTGTTTTCTGTTGCGCTATTGACTGCATGACTAGTTGAATCAATGGTGCAGAAATTGATCATTTATATTGCAAAAATCAGAATCAATTGAAAAACAGCTGACTATGTCTGCTAGTTTTGGGAGAAAACACATATTAGATTAAGATGTCTTGTTTTCATAACCTCAGGAAGAAATCCTAAACAATGATTCACATACATAATACTGTCATTCTGGTTTTTTTAAATTATTGTTTCATATAATTTTGTTTGCTTTTGCTGTAAGTTGATTTTAAATTCTGGGCTAGTATTTTGTATGCCACATGGGAGAACATCTCTTGAGAGGTGACTTAGTGAAAAAATTTCTTGGTTAGCATCATTGCTTCCTTGAAGGAAATTCACACTTTCAGTGCACACTGTAGAACTGATCAAATTTGGAGGGGATAAGTCATTGAACACAGCTGTTACGAAAAATCAAGGTATTTCATTGACCTAAGGAGTAAATAATGAGGCTAATTTAATAATATAACCCATTCTAGCTATGCTAAATAATGGAGCACTCCAAAATTTGACAGCCTAAACCAATGAAGTATGGATAGGAATTTCCACAGCACTTTGGAATTCAATACTTCTTCATGTGAAGTTGAGCATCTTTGATCACTCAAGCTCTTCGCTTGCTTTCTGAACTGGTCTAGAGATGTGAGAACATTTTATTTACATGCCAGGTGCCTTGACAGGGTCATCTGGAAGACTCGCTTAAATGGAACCCTCTTTTAGGATTTTCCCAGTGATCTCCTCAGTAAATATAGTACTTTCATAAACGCTCAGGGCTCTAAAAAGAAATCTTCCAAAATAGAGGGCATAGAACCTGCTGGTTGTTGTAAAGCCTAGACCTGCAGAAACTGGGATAGCATTACGCTCACAGGACTCTACTGGTAGGTTACCCATTTTTAATTGGAGTAGAAATAAACCCCCACTTTTGAGGGGTATCAAAAATATTTGGCTATCTTTATTCAAAAAATGAACCGAGTTGTAAGCTTTTAGTCAAATGTTCTTGAAGTTCCCTTTAATATTTAACCAATTAAGAAATACCTCTTTTTCTCTTCTTATGGCTTTTAAAAATTCATACTTTGAGTCTCAGCAAACGTCAAGGAGAGATTTCATTTCAAATCCAATAACATGCAAACTCAGCTATTTGGAGTTCAATTTTAGGAAAAAAGTCAAGTTTGTCTAGACCCTGCTTAGGTTTCTAAATGAAGTATTTCATTGTTTCTGGATTAGCTGAGACCTGGGTTCACTATTTCAATTTAGTTTAGCCATTCAGTTTTTGTAGCAAATTCTTGAGAATTCATAAGGTTTTGTGATTCCTTTTGAGTTCATCACCAGATTTCTTTTTAAAATATGACAATACTTGTCAAAACCTGGTGAACCCAAAAGAGTTGGCTGAAGTTCACCTATTTTACATTCAATTTGGAAGCTGGCTTGGGCCTGGCTGAACATGAGATGCCAAGCTAAATGTGCTTGGCTTAAAATGATAAAGTTAAGGCAAATAAATTAATGCAAATTCATGAATATCAACCACTGTACGTTACTATTAACTTCAATAACAGGTAAAATCAAGACCATCAGGACATGATGAACCAGCTCTGGAACAATTTGTAAGTAGATGAAGTTTGTTCTCAAAGCCCCGCCAAATCCGAGATCTTTTAACCTTGTTTTAGCCGGGCCCTGATTTCTAAAGCAGTCATGCCCTCTTTCCCTGGCTCTATGAGGTTCTGAGCACTGACAACCTTCCCTGCTAACCTCCCCAACTCTGGGGATTCTCTTCTTTTCTATGTTAAAACTTACTTGAATTTGTTAAATACCCATAAATGTAAGTATTATATATATTGCATATGTAAAACTAACATATATGCAATAAATTATATATAGTACACAATAATATATAATATATGGTATAAATATATAACATATGTAGCTATAGATACTGTAACTATGTATTATATGTTATATATTTAATAATATGTTACACATTATATATTACATATAGAAGTATTATATAATACTATTGTGTGTTATATAATAATATTACACAAGTGTCTTACATATATATGTAATGTATATTATATATAGTATGTAATATATGTGTAACAGTATTATATTGTGCATATATAATATATATAATACATATATATACATAATGTATTTTTTTCTTGGAACTGATTTTTTTTTAAGATTTTATTTATTTATTTGACAGAGAGAGACAGCAAGAGAGGGAACACAAGCAGGGAGAGCGTGAGAGGGAGAAGTAGGCTTCCCACCGAGCAGGGAGCCTGATGTGGGGCTCAATCCCAGGACCCTGGGATCATGACCTGAGCTGAAGGCAGATGCTTAACAACTGAGCTACCCAGGTGCCCCATCTTGGAACTGATTGACTAAGAGGTCCTTGAAGGCCCACATTATCATTATCTTCTTATATCCCAGAATAAAATCTGTTATTAAGACTTTCAATAAATATATTTATTTACCTTTTTGATAAGTTAGCATAATATTTTGAATATTAGGCATTATACTATAAGAGTATCATACCTAACTTAGTGCATCCTTAGCCCTGCCACTGCAATGATTTATAAAAATAAAGAACTATAAAATCAATGAATGACATACTTTTAAAGTCATTCTTTAAAATCAAATTAAATCTAATTGTTGAATGGTTTAAATTTCATCCCAGAAGCAAGTACAGCTATTGGCAAAGAAAGAAACTAAACATACTAAAAACATTTTAAAAAGTTAAAACGGTGAAGAAATTAAAAATGCAAACCCATTTCATCTCTGTCCTGGCATTACATCTCTCCAATCATCCATTGAGAGAGATTAAATCTGTTACAGGTATCTATTTCTGTGTTACAAATCATCGCCAAATGTAGAGGCTTAAAACAGCAACAACTCTTGGTTCAGGAATTTAGAAAGACTCAACTCAAGGATACTGCTTCTCCATGCCTCATGAGGTTGTGGGCAGGCTGTGGTAAGTGCCGTAAGAGAAGGGGGCTTGAGCAGTGTGTGAGTAAGGCATCTCTCTCTCTCTCTTTCTTACTCTCTGTACAGTTTCAGAGTCTCTTTGTGTGTTCTCTCAGGACGGGCTTGTGTCACCTTCCATGAATGGAGGCTTTAGGACACTAGCTCCTTTGCTCAGAGCTCCATGTATGCCCATGATGTCCAAGTAACCAGACAGGAGGTGCCCCACTCTGAATAGGCTTACCTTATGGGTCATGCAGCATCACTTGTGCTACATTCAGTTAGAGGCAAGTGACCCACAGACTTGTCCAGATTCAAGAAGAGGGACCTAGAACACTCTCCCCCACCAAGAAAACACACCTGCACAATGGGAGCTGTGTCAAGGCCAAGTTTAGAAGAGTAGGTAGAGTGGAAGGTTTTATTTCATAAAACAATCTTGAAATAAGTGTAATAAAGAAGGAAGGAAGGAAAATATTTATGTTAAAAAATTTTCACTAGCAGCAGGAATCCAGAAATATTTCTCTGCTGCTCAGAAACAGTAATAATTAAACAAACAAATAAATCTGAGTCAGTTACAAATACCTGGCTATTTATTATAAGCTCTTCTCTTTAATTGTTCTATAAATTCTCCTCTTTAAATCATGCCATAACTTTTATTCCAAGAGAACTCTTATTCTCCCAGGTATTTTTTTTTTTTTCTATAAAAGGTATTCACAGTGTGTCCAACAGGTTTGGTTTTGTTTTTGTTTTTGCTTTTGTTTTTGTTTTTTTTGTTTGTTTTTTATGAAAGTGAGAACCCACTTTTTGAGATAGACAAAACTCAGGGAAAATCTCTGAACTCTTTGGCCCTTTTGTAGGTTCAATGACCAAGCAATATCTCGAAAGTTTTTCTATTATTGCATTATATGTCATCATTATCATTGTTCCTCATATTGTTGCTCTTATTATTTCATCTATTACTCTTCCCTGCATTATGCAACTTTAAAACATAAGGATTATTTATTTTACTTCATTGTGCTTGGTTGAATATTATACAAAATAAGTGAAATATTTTACATTTGTCTTATTAGGGAAGAATGAGAGTTAGCATTTTTTTCGTATCTTACACAAAGTCACTGAAGCATACAAACAGGGAAATTCCACTTGGTCAGTAATTTCCATCTGAGCAGGTGCAAGGTAAAGCTGCCGCAAATTTGCAACTTTCATGTGATATGACAGCTGTAAATGAATAGATGAAATAACTGAAGAAAAAAGATAAAAGCCTAGCCACCACATTTTTAAGATTTGGGGATTTTCAATAATAATAAGAATGAGAAGAAGGAGAAGAAGAAGAAGAAGCATGGTCATTTGCTTCTCCTTTATGTCTTGTACAGCCTCTCTGTCTCTCTCTCTTTTTTTTTTTTTTTGAAAGATTTTATTTATTTATTTGACAGAGAGAGAGAGAGAGAGCACAAGCAGGGGGAGCAGCAGGCAGTGGCAGAGGGAGAAGCAGTCTCCCTGCTGAGCAGGGCTCGATCCCAGGACCCTGAGATCATGACCTGAGCCAAAGGCAGACGCTTAACCGACTGAGCCACCCAGGGACCCCTCATGTATAGTCTCTTAATTTCATTGTCCTTCAGGGTCCCTCAATTTTAATACCTCTGGAATTTTGTTTTTGGTTTTCTTTTGTCTTTCTCAATTTAATCATGACCTTTTGGAAACCCTAACTCCTAAGTAATTATTTTTTACTTTGTCCTTATAGCTATGCCAAAGGGTAGCACACAGCTAGGTATGATCAAGAAGTTGCACTCTTTGGGCTTCTTGGATGGCACGGTCAGGTCAACATCTGACTCTTGGTTTCTGCTCCAGTCATGATCTCAGGGTCGTGACCTCAGTGTTGTGAGCCCTGCGTCTGGCTCTACACTAAGCAGGGAGTCTGCTTAAGATTCTCTCTCCCTCTCCTCTTGCCCCATCCCCCCTCAAATAAATAAATTAATTAAAAAAAAAAAAAGAACTTGCACTTGTTTCTGACTAAGTTACTTGACCCAACAAACAAAAGAGGGAGACAATATTTTGTCCATAAGTTGAAAAATATTTAATGGAGCAGTTATTTGATTTGATTTTTGTTTTTAAATTCAAATTCAATTAGCCAACCTATAGAACACAATTAGTTTCAGATGTAGAGTTCAGTAATTCATCAGTTGTGTGTAACACCCAGTGCTCATCACATCACGTGCCCTCCTTAATGCCCATCACCCAGTTACCCCATCCCCTTACCCACTTCCCCTCCAGCAACCCTCTGTTTCCTATAGTTAAGAGTCTCTCATGGTTTGTCTCTCTCTCTGATTTCTTTCCATTCTGTTTTTCCCTCCCTTCCACTATGGTCTTTGGTGCTATTCCTTATAATCCTCATATGAGTAAAATTATGCAATAATTGTCTTTCTCTGACTGACTTATTTCGCTCAGCATAATACCCTCCAGTTCCATCCACATTGATGTAAATGGTAAGATTTCATCCTTTCTGATGGCTGAGCTATACTCCATTGTATATTTAAACCACATCTTCTTAATCTATTCATCCATCAATGGACACCTTGGCTCTTTCTGTAGTTTGGCTATTGTGTACATTACTGGAGCACTTATTTTAAATAAATGCCAAAAAATCCCTAGTCTGGTTAAATTTTTCTCCCTTGTCTGAAGTGTCAATAAAGCAAAGCATAGGCTTTAGAATCATGCACAATATAGCTTTGAACAAAGTCTTTTTATTCCTTTAATGTGGTTGTAGAGAAGTTGTATAAGTACTAGAAATAAATTATAAACCAGAAAATGTAATGTCTTTCAAGGAATAGCATAATTTCCAATTGTTTAACCTAGAGTGGAGAAGAACAGGGTGACAATTAATTAAAATATCACTCAGCATTAAAAAATACTTATAAACTTACTACCAGTTTACTTACTTCAACTTAACTGAATGTATGTTAATGCTACATCCGGAGAAAGAAAGTAAAATAATAGCATTTCAAAACCATAGTGAAGTGTTTAGACAGGTCACACTGATATTACTGTCATATTGCTGATTCTCTTAGAGTGATTAGTCTAATTTTCTGAATACAAGAAAAGGAAAAAAAACACAAGAGAAAAAGCAGAATGACACAGATGACACAATATTGTCAAAACTGATATTCAGCCTCACCCCTGGTGCGACAGTGAGAAGCACTTCTCCAACCAAGAGAAAGATACAATCTTGAATTTTATGCTATCCTTTCAGAAAGCCTATGTTTCTGGTTTCGGGTCAGCTCATTCAAAGTTTCCATGCATCGTGAACTTAAGCCAAGCTCATCTTATCATGACGCAACGTCTTTATCAGACACAAAACCTAAGAATATCAGGTTTGCTTTTTTATCTGACCAAGTAGTTACATCCTGGTCCACTTTCTCTATACCATCAAACCTAGCAGAACTCCTTTTTTTTTAAAGCCCATGTATCACTCACATTATTGTTTTATTTTGGTATTTTCTCTGTGCCCAGAAGTTCTGCTCAAAGCCGTAAGTTGACCTGCCAGCACTTAATTATTGAGTGCATTAAATATATACGAAACGGTGGCTGATAATTAACACATCCATCGTTCTTATGGAAGTCACTTATATAAAGGTTGAATAAGAAGTGTAATACATCAGGGGGCCTTAACCCATAAGTAGGATGAACACACCGTCAAACTTTAAAATCCCTTCAAACTATCTCCTAAAATCACATAAAATCGTGTATGTGGGTTCCAGCTTGTCCAAGTGTGTTTATTGATGGAGAAAGCATCATCTAGCAAATTCCTTCCTATGTTCTAAATAATTATTGTGCTAAATACATATGACTCTTTTCTTCCTAGCAATGCATGTACCTCAGACTATTAGATTATGCATAATTCCTTCTCCACTTCTTAGTAAAAAGATAGCAGTCAGATGACTTTTATATACAACCATTTTGCATATATATTGGCTTATCTTGTTTTGCACTTTATGCGTGAAAACTGAAAGAAACTGTATTTTTCCAGGTGATCTCTAAGACGTAGAAGGATTTATAAGTGAATTCAGTGTACTATGGAAGAGAAGGGGCTGGGGGGCAGTTTTCAGGGGGTGGGAGAGAGAACAGTAAGAAACAAAATAATCCTGTTTACCACTCTACCTCCCAAATTCAAGCTTTCCTGAAAACATTGCTTCAGAAGGGGCATTTTGTTTCTGATTACTGCCTGCCAGCACGAACTGCGTGCTTCTGAGCAGGGCTGAGGAATTTCCTTTACTATCCATCTTTTATCCTAGAATAGGCAGCCATCTGTTTTAGAAAGTTTGGGGGGAAGCACTTATTCTAGTCATGGAAGCAAACAGATAAACTTGTCTCTCTTAACATTTTGCCTGCCTTGACTCTATAATTCCATTACCCTTTTGCACCTAAGGGCACAGGCGGAGGCACAGTTACAGATATACTCTTAGGGCTGAGTGCGGGATTCTGGGCTTCGAATTTATCACATCATCAAAGAATCTGGAATAACTCCTGTTCAGTTTGGTGTTGTTGTTGTTGTTGTTGTTGTTTTTCCCTACGTCTTGTCTTCCACCCTCTGTTGCTCAGCCTTTTGTATTAAATCAATCATCATCCATCAGTTCTTCCTCTAGTCCAGGTTATATGATGCAGAAGAATATTCACTCTGCTCTTATCATCCTCAGAAACAAACATTCGGATGGGATTGCCTTCCCCAATGACCCATAAAACATTGCTTCCATTATTATCTCTGTGTGGGCATTTGAATGTGAGGTATGCCATTTTCTTTCTGTTTTATTCACAAGCACATTTCAAAATGCCAATAAAAATCACTGGAGAAACTGCTCCTATTTGGGGCAAAAATGATGGTCCCTGACAGTATTTCAAATTTTTGGTCATGCACCTCACTGCTACATTTATATTTCTCCTTAGAATAACAATTGGTGGAACTAGTGTTTTTAGCAAATGATTTCAGGCTCTATTCTGAAATGCATCAGGAATTACATTTTAAGAACTATATTAAGTAATTGTTTACAATCACTTTACATGTGATATATTGCTATCATCTCATTAAAAACAGCTCTTTCGCATTTTAAATGGAAATAGATTTTTGCTGTTTATTTCTTTTTTTTTTTTTTTTAAAGATTTTATTTATTTATTTGACAGAGATAGAGACAGCTAGCGAGAGAGGGAACACAAGCAGGGGGAGTGGGAGAGAAAGAAGCAGGCTCATAGCAGAGGAGCCTGATGTGGGGCTCGATCCGAGAACGCCGGGATCACACCCTGAGCCGAAGGCAGGCGCTTAACCGCTGTGCCACCCAGGCTATTGATAAAGAATGCATTGTTTCTCCCTTGTTTCCAAAACAATTGCAATTATTTGAGCTATAGGAATGGAATTAGAATTACATGTGCATCTGAGAGCCAGTATCTTTTAGGGGAAGAAAGACAGTACATGGGATCTGAATACCTAACTCTAATCAAAGCAAACTCTTCCAATTATTTGATTTGTGTCCTTGGGCAAGTCTTTTGACTCCCCCAGCTGTGGTTTTCTTTGGGGCAGAGAGCACTAAAATCACACATATTGCTAAAGTGTCAGGCACTGAACCAGCACACATTCCTCAGTCAGCCTCGGCTCCCTGGCTCCCTTCCACCTCTCTCCGTACCCCTCAGTGTAATTGCGCAGATCTAATGGAATTATATTCAGGCCAAGAGTGTTTTATACTATTAGGTACTATACAAATCAAAGAAACTTCATGCAATCTAAACTTTTACATTAAATAACTTATTATACCCATTAGAGACACGGAATTTTAATTTTCAATTTACAAGCAGAGGATTTTAAAAGGTATTCCATTACCTTTATTAAATGAAAAACAAACAGCTCTTTCCTTTCTAGGACAGCAGAGGCTTTTGCTTTAGGCCTTCAACTTCTGTTACAATATTTGAATGGTTTTAAAGTTTGTACTTATTCGGTTTACATTTTGATATTTAATCTTAGCTAAAGTGACTAAATCAAAACTATCTTTTGGGGAATACTGAATAAAGTACATCATCACTCCCAGGTAAACTCCTATTATACTTGAGAAATAGCCTAATTCAACCAAGTCATTTTGCAGATAAGGAAACTAAGCTATAGAATTATCAAGGAGGGGACTGGGGTCCTTCATTCAGAATGAAACTACCAGAGGAATTGTTAGTAAGGTTATTCAGCTCATGATCAGCTGATCTAGGTTCAGAGCTCCGGCTCTTGGCACTGAGCACCGCGTTTTTCTCTCAGCCAATACTTCGCGGCGGACACACACAAAGCCATAAAATACTTTGAAAGTCAGAAGAAAATCAGATCAAAAGAAAACAAGACTGTCGTGTATTTAATAGACCTGAATTAATAACCCTGCAATTCATACCTTATATGTGTTTATGCTTGCGGTGTGTGAAACGACCACAAAAATGGGATTTTTTAAAAAAAATTTATTTGACAGAGAGAGACAGCCAGCGAGAGAGGGAACACAAGCAGGGGGAGTGGGAGAGGAAGAAGCAGGCTCCCAGCAGATGAGCCTGATGTGGGGCTCGATCCCACAACGCCGGAATCACGCCCTGAGCTGAAGGCAGGCGCTTAACGACTGTGCCACCCAGGCGCCCCCGAAAATGGGATATTAAAGACACATTTAAAAGCCAGGCAAGACTAATGAATTTTGTTACCTATTTGATAATCCTACATCTAGCATCTGGTTGACGTGAGGCTAAGCATTCTTAAGACATATAACAAGACATAAACTTTGTGCGAGTGATAACTACGGGGAAACTCGTGCGTAGAGCAGTAGTACAGTACTTCATAAAAGTTTGCCCCAGAGAGCTGGAACTGTGAAGTCTGCAGCCACAGTTCACTTCTGCAAAAACAGAAGCACTTTACAGATAACCTGAAAGATCTCTTGGAAACATCACATTTTTAGGAACTGATTATTAAAAGTGACAACTTATTTGAAATGATATTATTGAAAGCAATTAAGAGTGGCTTATTTTTAATACCAAAGAACAGTCCCCAAAGGGCTTTGCTGGTGACACCTCCCACTGCCCATTTGGCCTCCAATGCAAGGCTTAACCGGACTCCTCTGTGAGGTACAGAAGACAGCAGTACCAACACCTGTCCCCTAGTGGGTATATCATGTTTTCTTCCGTCCTCTGCTCAGAGCTCACTTGTCTTTGAAAACACAATGATAGAAGGATTATGCCCATGTATGTCATGAAGGGCACATGGGAAAATTACTAATGGTGTGGGGCGGGACTTGAAAGGTAAGATGAAATATTTTATGCAGAATTGGGAGTAAGGGCCTTTCAGGCAGGAACAGCTGTGCAAGAAATTTTAGGGAGTGTAGAAGGACATCGCTATCTAAGACAAGGCAAGTAAAGTGGTATTCTCACTTATCTGACAAGAGAAAGCTAGAGGCTAAGTAATTTGTCCAATAGTTTCCTGGATAATAAGTTGACCAGTTAAGTCTGGAGCTTTTTTTCCTAATATTTCATCTGTTCTGTTTGAGCCATTTTGTACTCTGAGATGCTCTACTCAAACTGCATCAAATCATTTGTGTACAATTTTAGGGAAACTTATTAGGCATGGGTTCATTGATCATTTTAATTAAGATCATTTTTCAAAATTTTCAAAGAGAAATCTCTTCTTTTTTTAGTTTCTCCAACTGAGTTTGTTGTTGTTGTTGCTTGTTTGGTACTTATTTATGTATTTATTTAGGTAAAAAACACGTAACCTGAAATCTGCTCTCTTAAATTTGTAAGTTTACAGTACGGTATTGTTAACTATATGCACATTGTTGCATAGCAGATCTCTAGAAAATTTTCTCATTGCATATCTGAAACTTTATACCTGTAACACATCAACCCCCTAGTCCCCTCTCTCCTCCCTGGCAACTACCGTTCCACTCTTTGTTTCTCTGATTTCAACTATTTTAGACATCTCAATATACCCCATACTGCATAATTTGTCCTTTTGTGATTTGCTTATTTAACTTAGCCTGATGTCCTCAAGATTCATCCATATTGTAGTATAAGAAGATTCCCTTCTTTTTAAAGGCTGAATAATATTCTATCGTGTGTATATACCTTATTTTCTTTATCCATTTGTCTTTTTGTGACCATTTAGGTTGTTTCAACCTCTTTGAGATCTTTTTAAAAATTCTTTTGGATATGGGCAACTGGGTGGCTCAGTTGGTTAAGCATCTGCCTTCTGCTCAGGTCATGATCCCAGGGTCCTGGGATAGAGCCCTGCATTGGGCTCCCTGTTCAGCGGGGAGCCTGCTTCTCCCTCTCCCTCTGCCCCTGCTTATGCTCTCTCTTTCTGTGTCAAATAAGTAAATAAAATCGTTAAAAAAAAAAATTCGTTTGGATAAAGACCTGACATGGGATCGCTAGATAATATGGTAGTTCCACTTTTACGTTTTTGAGGAACCTCCCCACTGTCTTTGGTGGCGGCTGCTCCATTTTACATTCTCACCAACAGTGAACAAGAGTTCTGATTACTTCGCATTCTCACCAACACTTACTACTTTCTGTTTTTGTTCCTTAAAGGTGATCCTCACCGGTGTGAGGTGATATCTTATTGTAGTTTTGATTTCCATTTCCCTGATGATTCATGACAGCCAGCATCTATTTTGTGTGTGTGTGTGTGTGTGTGTGTGTGTTTTAAGCAATGTCTTTTCAAGACCTTTGCAGACTTTCTTCATCAAGCTACTTGTTTTTTGTTTTGTTTTGCAGTCAAGTTGCAGGAGTTCTTTGCAGGCATACTTCATTTTATTGCGCTTCAAAGGTGTCATATTTTTTACAAATGGAAGGTTTGCAACAACCTTGCATCAAGCAAGTCAATTGGCACCATTTTCCCAACAGCATTTGCTCACATCATGATTGTGTCACATTTTGGTAATTCTCCCACTATTTCAAACATTTTCATTAGTATGATATTTGTTCTGGTGATCTGTAATCAATGATCTTTAGGGTCACTATTATAATTGTTGGGGGACACCACAAACCATACCCACATAAGACGGTGAACTTACCAAATATGGCGTGTGTCTGACTGCTTCACTGACTGGCCGTTTCTCCATCTCTTATCCTTTCCTTGAGCCTCCCTACTCCCCGAGACACACACTGAAAGCTCAGATGATGGCTTGCATTTTTTAGCAAAGATGTATTTTTAATTTAACTTATGTATGTTGGTTTTAAAGACGTAATACTGTTGTACCCTTAATAAATTACAATATAGAAAAACCAAATAAATAAATTATGACGTAGTGAAAACATAACGTTTACATGAACTAGGAAGCCAAAAAATGCATTTGACTTGCTTTATTGTAATTTTGTTGTATTGTGGTGGTCTGGAACCAAACCACAATATTGCCAAGGTAAGCCTGAATGTAGTTTGGCTATTATCCTCTTATAGATCCATGGTTTGAAAATATTTTCTCCCATTCTGTAGGTTGCCTTTTTACTCTGTTGATTGTTTCCTTTGCTGCACAATAGTTTTTGTTTAATGAGTCCCACCTGTATATTTTTGATTTTGTTGCCTGGGCTTTTTGAAATCATTGACAAAACCAGTGTTATGAAGCTTTTTCCCTACATTTTCTTCTAGGGATTTTGTAGTTTCAGGTGTTACATTTATGTCTTTCATCCATTTGAGTTGATTTATATGTATGGTGCAGATAAGAGTCTAACTTCACTCTTTGCATGTGAATTTTTAGCAATGTTGTGCATCTCAAATGAATACAATAGTTGCAATATGGTTTGGGTTATTATAAAGTACACAAAGCTTTCAGGAGGGCTTCTGCTCAGTGCATTACACAATTAAAGTAAACAGAAGCATGTTCAAGGAGTACATAAAATGCAACATAGTCTATGAGAGGTTATTTTCCTTGCTTAACACGAATGAGGATGGGGAAATCAGGATTTAATTGAAGCAAGTATGAAACATATTTGGGAAATTTAGTTTACTACATTATTGTGTGGACAAAGGGTAATGTAGCTGACAAAAGTACAGTATTAATAGAATTACAGTATCTAAAATGAGATGTTGATAACCCATCTGTATTTTAATGACTAGGCACTACACATTGAGACATAAACAAACTAGAATTTGCACAGCAGATAGTGAGAATGGGAAAAGGAATCATGTCACAATCAGAATTGACCTAGAAATTGAAGTTTTACTCTGGGAAAGAGAAAAATCAGGAAAATTAGATATCTTTGGTTCAACTACTAGAAACATTGTTTTAAGGAAAAAGAATTGGACTTTTTTCATAATGTCAAGGGGTTGGATCACAACTACTTAGTAAAAAGTACATGAAAAAACTGTGTTGACATATTACAGGATACATTTTTTATGAGTATAGATTAATAGAACGCTTACAAAAGGGTAATCATACATTTCTACTCAATAACATGTTCAGATTTGTGGTCATTTCTGTACTCATCAAATTAGTTCATGGTTGTTTGTGTTAGGGGCCATGTTAATTGCCAATTAATTACTACCTAGTCGATCACATTGACTGTGTGGCAACCTGAATTGGCCATTTAGCCAAAGGAAATATCTTGAACAGAGAAGCCTTGTGTTCTGTTTATTTATATTATCTAGAAATGGGCTGAGTCAATAATTTCTATTTATTACAATAAACTTCTATGTATTACTCCAATATAAAACTTCCTAGTAATAGGCATAGAATTTCTATCCCTAGTAGAATCCTACTACAAATTAAATGCAATAGATGCAGCTTCCAAAATCTGTCTCAAAGATAGTGCTCCATGTGGAAGAGACGCACATTTTAAAGGATCCTCAGTAGTTTAGCATCTAATGTGAAAATTTCTGGTTCGTGCATCTGTAATTTAGAGAATTCCAGCCCCAGTGTGATAATTTGTCTTAACAAAAATGTAGTGGAGAAATGAGACAACAGCAAATATAATATCTCAGTTTTTCCTGTAATTGCTTTGCCATTCATTAGTCTACATAGACCTCATTTTACAAAGGATAGGTTGGGATAAAATATCTTTTCTTTCAAAATTACTTTTTCTTCTTAGTGGTTCTGATGTTTTAACCACTCCTAAATTTTGTTCATTAGTGCAAAAAGAGAGCACAGACATGCCAACTAGAGACCATGACATTGGGGAAATAATGCTGATCTTTCCACTTATTTCCATTTCTATTGCATAAAGTGACTGAGTGTCCTTCCTACAAATTCTTTTTTTCTCTTTTAAAGTAGTTTTGAGCTGTGTTTCTCTCCCTTGAAACCCAGAGTAATGATAACACAATTGTAAGAATGAAGACCATAGAGGTTATAAGAGATAAGGCTCTGAAGTATAGCAGCAGAAACCATATTTCTGTAATTCTTTCAAAAAAAATACTTTGTTGGAACAATCAATAAAAACCAACATACTTAAGAAGAACAAAATTCTCATTGATATGCAAGTGTCACCCTGGGGATAATTATAGAAGAATATACAGTCCAGATAGCAGATTCATAACCCATTTAAATTCACTAGAATTCTATGGAGTTTGCATTGGAATTGTCTTAGCTACCAAATGACAATTTTTTGAGGCCAAATGATAACTTTAGCTGAACTTTTAATCTTTGAACACGGTAATTTGTTCCTGGGAAGATGTAAGAATCAGAATTTCCTTTACTGAGAAATTCGCTAAAACACATTTTAAAATTATGAAAAACTTCTTATTGGCTTGATTGTGTCACGTTAGTTTAAGGTGCCAGGTTAGAACTCAGTTTATCCGCTTATTTTAGCTGTCTTCCCAATAATAATGTCACCAGTTAACTAAATCTTGCAACAGTCCGCAGTTTTCATTTAGTACAGAATTGAGCAAACTTTTTCTGTAAAAGCCAGATAGTAGATATTTTAGGCTTTGCAGACCGGACGGTGTCTGTCCCAGTACTAGACTCTGTTGTTCGTGTACAAAGGAGCTGTAGACATTGCTTAAATAAATTAGCATGACACTGTTCTGATAAAACTTTATAGATGTTAGAACTCACACTTCGTGCAATTTCCAGGTGTCTCAAAATATCATACTTTTTAAATTTTAAACAATATTAAGCACATAAAAATATTCTTAGCTCATGAGACCCACAGAAACAGGCAGCAGGCTGCATTTGGCTTTCAGGCCATAATTTGCCAATCACTGATAGTTAAATAAAACCTTGATTAACTGTTTTCCATCTACTCATTTAGCTATGTCTTTACTCCCAAGATACCTTAAAGGACTTGAATAAGTTGATTTACGGTTAATTTACTTGGGTATGGTTGTTTCTTCTACCAAACGTTTAACGCTACAATTCACAGATGTTAGAAAAGAAATATAATTTAGTTGGGGAAATACCAATTCTGCGTTTGCTAACTGGATTTAAAATAATTCTCTGCAGTCACCGTTTTCCTCATTCTTATAAGGACGGCTCTCAGACGTCTTTGTCAGGAACTTAATCACCTGATAACATATGCTTTTCTGGCCTAAAGCAAAAGTTCCAGGAATTTTCTAAGTCAATTTATTTGGTTTTCGATCACTCTTTATTTTTAAACTTTTGTTTCTTTTGCCTTTTATAGTGCGGTCAGCATGCCTGGCTGCAATGCAGGTACTTAGAGCACCATCTAGAGATGAAAGTTAAAATTAACATAAAAATATAAGGACAGAGATGCAATGTAACTGGAAGATGACTTTGCAATTTACAATTAGTGTGCAAATTGTATTTCCAAATGATTGGCTCTAAGAAAGTCACACATTCCTAATTGAAAGCAAATACTTGTTTAATGTTGATTCTCTGCATGACTTTTCCAAAAATACATTGATTGAACAGCTTCAGACTAAAATTTGCATTCCATGCAAATAATTAAGATAATGAATAGATTACTGTGTATTTAATCATATTCATAAAAACCTCTTATGTTGAGTAGATATATTTTTAAAAATCTCCTAAATACCGTGCATATAAACATAAAAATATAGAGCAATCAAAATTGGCATGAAGAATATCTTCCCTTAAGCTCAAACGGATTTATTCATTATCACCAATATATACATTTATATATTTCTCTCTTTTTTTCTGCATAAAACCAGAAGTATATTCTAAGTCTATGAATGTAAATAGCAGTTCTGTTTCTCAGTTTGTGGCAGATGATGAAAAAGCTGCAATCAGTTTGAGGAGTTTAGTCTAATTTCCAAACATCTTAATCCACAACGAATCAGCAATATGAGCTATTGTTCTATTGATTTCTGTGATAGTGAAGGGGTTGGGCCTGTTTTCTCAATTGAACAAGCTGATTGACAAAATTAATATTATTATTTTAAAATAAAATGTATAATGAAACATTTCGGTGGCCCAAGCAAAATAATACTTAATTTTGACATTTAATTTCATTGTTTTTTGAGAAAGTGTCCGTGTTCTGTGAAATTGTTAAGGTACCAATGAGGCAGTTTTTAAGAGCATCGGTGACAGTGTGAACTGACTCCCTTTTGCCGCAAGGTTGTAGTGTATTTTGTCTCAGTTATTGTTCCTGAAGTTTTATATATTATAGCAACTCCCCTCACTGCCCCACCAAAAGAATCTGCAAGGTAGAATATGTTTCTCTTTCATAAATATAAAATTAAATTGTTGAAATAACAGCCATGTAATTTGAACCCGGATGTGTCTGGCTTCGAAGCAAGTTCTTTCTATTTTTAGTTTTGCCTCTATTGGGGTAAGATCAGATTCCTTTTGAATGTATAAAAAAAGCTGACTCGAAGGAATTCTTCACACAAATATGGAGTCATATTATCATACCAAAGCCCATTCTTACCATCAGCAAAAAAAATTTTAGGAAAGTTGCTAAAGCTTCCTGAAATATGCTTCACTCATCTGCAAAAGAGGATGGCAATTGTACCTCAGTCAGCTTCGCTTTTAATTGGTGTATGAGAAATCTATGTAAAATATTCAGCATAATGCCTGGTATTGGAAAAATATTGTTATAATTTGAACTGCTGCTGTGGGAAATGAAGCAGAGTGGGGTGTCTTACTTTTCTGGGTGCAGAAAACTAGGGGTCAGATTAGTGGACAGGATTCATTGGACTGCAGGATAGTTGATAAAAACAGAGAGGGGAAGAAACAATTCGAATAAGGAAAAGGCTGTTGAAAGCATCCCACATTACCTACTGCCTGTCATTAATTTAAAAACTAAAATCAAGAGTAAAGAAGCAACTTTTAAAAATTCCACAACTGGCTTAGGTAAGACGTATGTTTCTAATTTGACACTCCACCAAGTTTTTGTCACAACATGCTCTTCCTTTTAACCTGGACATTTTAGTATAAACACAGACTAAAATGCATATATTTTTAAGTCCAGAATAAATTACCGAGTTTTTTTCTCATATCAAACATGTACTGTCAGTGTGCTATCGCTTTAAGACAATTCAAATCTATCCCTGCATTCTAAGTCAATTCTGTTAAGCCTTCCCCCCCATAGTCACTTGCTTTCCACAAGTGGATTTTACCTTCCTTGCTTGGAGATGCTTTTCGAACTATGTAGATCATGTGAATAGTAAGGTATGCTCTTTTAATCCCCAGAAGCAAATGCAAATTTTGTATGTAATTTTACTCTTACAATATTGTATCATGAAAGGTTTGTACTTTGCAGCATGGGAGCATATTTCTGCAATATATATAAAATTAGTTTAAGAAATTTTTTCGTAATCACAAAATAATTGACACTTGTGAGAAAATTGAATAAAGAGATAATTAAGGTATCCAAGTTAGAAATTTCAAGGTTTTGGGGCGCCTGGGTGGCTCAGTCGTTAAGCGTCTGCCTTCGGCTCAGGATGTGATCCTGGAGTTCTGGATTCGAGCCCCACGTCAGGCTCTTCCCATGGGAGCCTGCTTCTTCCTCTCCCACTCCCTCTGCTTGTGTTCCCTCTCTCGCTGGCTGTCTCTCTCTCTGTCAAATAAATAAATAAAATCTTTAAAAAAAAAAAGAAAGAAATTTCAAGGTTTTGTTTGTTTGTTTGTTTGTTTCTGACAAGTCTACTACTGTCTATGCCATTGAACAGATGTGTGATCTTAAGGTAATGGAAGAAGGAAATCATGAAACAAGGGAATCAGGAAGACATTGTTCTAAATTTCTGAGCCCTCACTTTTGAAATTGATGGCTTTGAGTCAATCACAATATATCTGAAACTTAGTTTTTGCACTTGTATGCTGAATATAACATCTGGCCTATTTACATCTCTAATGTCAGATTAGAAAATAAAATTAAATATTAGATTAGAAGGTACTTAATATTTTTAAGACCTAAAACTGTATATTTATTATGTGAATCCTTCCATTCCTCTATACTTTAGTTGTTCAGCACTTAATTTAAGAATAACACCTCCTATTTATAGAAAAGAAAAATAATGAGATACTGTCTGTGAAAGGGAGGGCCAATATAGATCCATGATTTCACCTTGAATCTCTCTCAACATACAATAAAACTTTGAGGTCACAGCAGCAGTAAGAGATCGTATGTACGCATGTGTGTGTGTGGGGGGGGGTCAACTATGCAAATCCTTAGAGACCATCTTTTAAATTAGAATTTTGGGCAATTAGACACAATATCAGACAAGGTCAAATTTTTCTTTGTTAATTGCACAATTAAAAGACCTCAAGCAGAATATCCCTTAGAGGTTATAATAATGAATAAGGCTGAAATTCTAGTTGCTTATCATCTTGGTTTAACTATCGCTATAGAATATGGAAAAGGGGAAAACTGACAAGAAAGAAATGTTCTCTTGTGCATCTTACTATCTCCCTAACGCGGGCAAAGAGTAAAAGATGACTTCCTCATCTCTCATTGTGACGTACAGTTAAAGAGACCTTGACTTAGCGGTTACCAGGAGAATTCCACAAACTTTTTTTTTCCAAATAATTTGTAATTAATAGAATTCTCTGAGAGTTATAATATAAAGTCAGTGTGCAGTGGATCAAAGAAGAGATACACAAGGCCGCCACAAATTGCCTCTTAAGTCTTTAAAACTGAAATTAGAATATATATTGATTTAATATATCTATATATCTATATCTAAGTATCTTAAAATAGCATATCTGTGATGGAAATTCAGAAAATGGGGAATCGCCATCAGATGTTTGTAGTACTTACTGAATAATTATCTAAGGATAAAAGGGTTCTGATCCAAATATTATGCTCATCTGGTTCCAGATATATTTCTAGCATGGAGAAATTAATATCCATCTAGATTAGGCAGGTGAAAATGAAAGTCAACGCATGTTTCCTGTCAAAAGAGGTAGTACAACGTGTCACGTTAAAACACTGATTCTTGAACCTGATTACTTGAATTCAAGTTCTGTCTCCTCCAGTTTTCCAGCTATTTTACTGGGATTCACTTAACCGCTCTGACTTTTAGTTTCCTCATCTGTGAAATGAGGTTACCAATAATAGTTTCCTCATGATGACTGGGAGGGTTAAATTAGATAATGCAGGTAAAGCATTAAAGACAGTGCTTTACATGTAAATGTGCTTACATATTAGGTGTGATTTGACTTCTGTAGAAAACTTCTGCAGGGAAAGAGAACAAAGGAGCTTAGTCACAGAAATTCCTCTGGCCCTGATGTCAGCCGCATTTCTCACTCTGAAGGAGATATTCCCCCTTTCTGTGAGCTTAGCTAACATGAATCCATCCCTCACAGACGGATTCATACTCCAGGGCCAATTGCTGGCAAAGCAGGTTTCTTAGCCTTTAAACTAAGGGCCAATTTTAGACTGTGTTGAACTGAGCAAGGTAATGCAGTGTTCTGGGAGACCAGCCAGGATTCTCTGTGAAGTTCCCCTTCATTTCAAATGTAAGCTTTCTTTGAACTACATTAGGTCACCTGAGTTCCCTTCACAATCACCTAGTCAGAGAGAAATAGGAAATAGATTCTTATGTCAAGTTTCTTCCTGTTGACGTGGAGAATGTCCAGAAATAACTACTTCAGAATCAGAAGTGAACATGGTAAATACTCAGTTCCAGAAGATGTCTGACACTGTACGAATGTTTCTTCTATTGTACCTGTTTCCATTTTTGCCTTATCTCTGTTGCCGGATTACATGCTGGCTTCTAATTTTTTACAGTGACTTTGACAATTTTAATAAGTATATAAGGCAAAAAAAAAAATTCCTCCGAATCGATAATTTAAGTATTACAGATCTCATCATTGGAAAAATGTTTTTAAAATTTGTAGTAATTTCAAAATTGCCAGCAAATAACCACTTTATTGATTCGTTTCATCCATTTGAAGCTGAACTTATTTATTATTATGATATTCAATAATTTGTGAGTGTGTTTATCTATGAATCTATCACATCGCTCTTTCTCTTTCTCTGTATCAACATACCTAGTTGGTATAATTGCATCAGAAAGAAAAAAATACAAAAGATGTGTTATGGGCAGATTCATTACTACTTAATTAAAGTTCCACTAGGCTTTTTAAAAACACTAAAAATAGTTACTTTCTTAGTTTGCAAGAAGATCAGGGACTTTAGAATCTGAAAAATCACTATATTAAAGTTATAATACGCATATTCTTTGCTTTTTTAGCATTATCTTTTCTTCTGTTTGCCTTAAGATAGAGAAAAATATATACTTATTTTTAATAATAATGACGTAGCAAATAACTAGCAATTACTATGGAGAGAAACATCAATACACTTTTTATGGAATCAAATTAATAACTTTATCTGAGGCTTTTTTTCAAAACATGGCACAAGTTAAACCATGTCAGTCATCCCTAATAATTACAGACTGAACCCAGGTTGCATCTTTTTTCAAACGAGTTGGAAAATACATGGATGAATAAATATATAAATAATCTGACTTGAACTATATATTTTCTAAGGAATGAACGCTATTTTAATGAAAGCATTCACCAATTTCTCATGTATCTGTTTTCTCTTTTTGATTCAGTCGATCCACCAGGAAATATGATTGAATGTCAATTCTGTTCCACAAGGTGGGGGTACACAGATGCAAACGCCATGGTCCCTATCCTAAAAGGTTCAGATTCTAACAGGAAAAGGAAACGTATAATAACTAGGTCACTGGCGAGTGCAATTCCATAGGTTGGTATGTAACACAAAGTTGTCTCAGGGAAGTAAAAGGTCAGTTATTTTTTGGGTGAGAGTCAAGACAAGTTAATAGAGGATTGAATGTTGTTTTGATAAAGCCAAGGTATATGTATTTTTTAGTTCTGTTTTAAATACTAATGATGTACTGTATGTTGGCTAACTGAACATGATAAAAGAAAATAGAAATAAATAAATAAATACTCTTCCACTGAGGGCGCCTGCGTGACTCAGTCGGTTAAGCATCCAACTCTTGATTTCAGCTCAGGTCACGATCTTGGGGTTGTGAGATTGAGCCCTGTGTCGGGTTCCACTCTGCGAGTGGACCCTGCTTAAGATTCCCTCCATCCCTCTCCCTCTGCCCCTTCCCTGCTCTCTCTCTCTGCCTCTCTAAACGAAACAAAACAAAATAACTCTTCAACTGAAATATGTCCATATATCCCTTCTTAATCTTTCATCTAAATAATGGCACACTGTTCTCCTACAGCTTGCCGTTTGTCTGCTCATTCCCTCAATCCCTCCATTTACCCTCTTCTCTGTGCTGGGTTTTTTCCCCCTAATGATGGCTGCCTTCATGAGGACAGCAGCTCTAAAATGCACATCTCCACCCGACCACATCCAGAAGAAACGTGGAGTCTGACTCTCTGTGAAGAATGAGGTGATTTCTTTCCCAGGAGTATTCAGCAAATCTCTCCTCATGTCTTATTTTTATGATTTGGGTCATATTTCCGAAACAATCAATTTTGCAGGTGGATCGCCCTGCAACAATTGGCCAGGCCTGGGTGCTGAGTGACATCAGCTTTGTTGGGTTAGCAGCTGATGTGGGAGCATATGTCACACAAACCTGGAGTCTTGGAAGCAATACTGGAGAGCCAGGCATAACAGTCAGTGCAGAGGTCACTTAGCATAAGTTCAGTGGACTCCGCTGCTCAGTGGCAAATAATAAGACCCCTGGTGACTTTAGGGAGCACAGTTCCTACAAAGTAATGTGTGCTTGGACTCATAAAGGAAAAAAAGGTGAGGAAATAGACACAATTATTTCACTAAGCTCGGAGGGGATGAGGAGAGAAAAGACAATGAACAGACATAAACATCAAATAAATGCTAAAAGAAGTGGGTGAAGAAGATTTTGTTAAGTGAATAAACAAATAGAAATACTTTACAAGCCTGACTTATTATATATGATAAACAGGGGGAAAGTATAAAGTTAGCCTAAAATAGCAACAAATGAATCAGCCTATATTATCATTTTTATTAAATTTTATTTGGAAACACCTACAGATTACAGAATCTGTAATTCTGATTTAAGGTAAATTCATTCAATACTTGTGAGAAACTTCAAGCTAATTTTGTACTCTTTTCATGACCTTTCCTTGTACAAAATTATTCCTCTGACCAACATTTGAAAAGGATGAAAAAGTATCAAGATAGAGTGAACATTAAGAAGATTACTTTATTTCATTTTGTAATGAACATCTACTCTATGCCAAGAAGTGTAAAGGATAGTGATAGACAAGCTAGATAAGGCCCCTCCTCACATGAAAGTCATTTCAGCTAACGATGATTTTGCTTCTGAGAATATTCACTGACTATGGAGAAAAATTTTAGGCTATATTCACACTAAAATGATTGCTAATGGATTGGTCTTTAAACGTGAAAGCTGGCAAAAGCCTGAGAAAAGATTAGTCACAAGTTATTAATGAGATACATTTTAAATAAACCACCATCAAAAAGTTACATACTCAGTATTTTAAAAATCTACATATACAAGTATGTATACGTCTTTTATACACACACACATCCATATTTGGTGAATAATTTTCTCTTCTGCTTTAGGAAGGACTACTTAATTAAGGTGGTGAGAGTGATTACGGTTAACTCAACACTGCACTTAAAATCTCAGATTGTGAAAACACATTTCCAGCACTGACAGTGATTTCTTCAATCATATTTGTCACATGCATGAAACGAACATTAATGAGTGTAATTAAGAGGTGTAAAATATACATTCCCTAATAATCAGCCTTATGATTTTTAAGGACCAAATGAAACAAAGAAGAAAAATAAAACTTGCTCTTTGACCTCCCTGTGGATCAGGGAAGTGTTATGTAGAGAAGATATCAGTATGCAAGAAGAGCAGGCCTCATTAGTTTGCCATCTGCCATGGTGGATAGATGCTAAAATGTTGCCATTGTGAGGTTCATTGAGTGGTAAAATTATAATTAAAAATCATACATAGATTTAAAGTAAAAATCCCAAGGAAAAAAAAAAAGCTACCAAAGGAGGACAAGTGTTCTATGGCCCTTTGAAAAAAAAAAAAATGATGGGGCGCCTGGGTAGCGCAATCGTTAAGCGTCTGCCTTCGGCTCAGGGCGTGATCCCGCATTCCAGGATCGAGTCCCACATCGGGCTCCTCTGCTGGGAGCCTGCTTCTTCCTCTCCCACTCCTCTCTGTGTTCCCTCTCTCGCTGGCTGTCTCTCTGTCACATAAATAAATAAAATCTTTGAAAAAAAAAGAAAAGAAAAAAATGAGATGAAGAAATATATATATACATGTATACCTTCTTACACACGTATAAGAAATCATACACACATGCATAGGCATACACACACAGGTTTAACTGCAAATGTTTATAAATTAACCTCAGCATGTCTGGTCTCTATTAGGAATTAAAAACAATTCAACAGTTTTAGAGAACAAAGTCTAATATTTCCATCAGGCCTAGGAAATTAAACATACAGAAAACTAAGCAAATGATTGTTGATGATTTTGTGATAGTAGATGCACTTAGCATGGAACAGATATATTTGGAAACAAAAGGCATAGTGAAATATAATATATCAAATAATTTACGTATCAGGTTTTTTCAAAGGTAATAAGTAACCAAAAATTTATTTGGAATTATTTTATTGCACCATTTTTATTCTTTTAACAATTTAATATATGCATATGACTATTTTCTATAGGGTTTAAAAAGAAACCTATCTTAAGAGAACGTGAAGAGCTTGGTAAATCAGAAATTGATTTTTTTCCCTCTACATCTTTTCAAACGGAATTCAACTTCAGTGGGTTGTACATAAAATGCCCACTTAATTATTACACTTATTTTTATAAGCATAAAAAGGCTTGCTGCAGCCAGTAGCAACCAGTTTTATTTGTACATACTCATAATTAACCATGCAGAAATGGATTTAAGGAAATAATTTCACTTATAAAAGCATCAAAACTAATAAAACACTAAGGAATAAATTTAATAAAACAAGAACAAGTCTTATTTATTGAAAAGTACAAGACATTATTAAAAAAAATTCAAGAAGGCCGAAATAAATGGAGAGACACCTCAAATTCCTGGATCAGAATGCTTTATATTTTTAGAATGTCAATACTCCCCAAATTGATAAACAGATTCAACAAAATGCCTATAAAAATCTTCACTGGAATTTTTTTCAAAAACTGAGATACTGATCCTAAAATTGACATGAAAGTATATATGGACCCAAGAACAGTGAAGTCAATCCCGAAAAGAAAGCACAAAGTGGGAGGGCTGACACTTCCTAATTTTAAAACTAATTCATAGTAATCCGGGCACTGTGATACTGGCATAAGGACAAACATATAGATCAATGGAATGGAATTGAGAGTCCAGAAATTAACCCTCACATTTATGGTCAATTGATTTTTGACAAGAGTGCCAAGACAATTCAATGGGGGAAAATAGCTTTTTCAACAAACGATGCTGGGAACCTGGATATCCCCATGCAAAGGAATGCAGGTGCAACCTCTATGCAGTCCTTTCTTTAATTCTTAGACGTGCTTTGTGTCTCTAAACCTCTGAAATAAATTTAGAAAGAAGTTACTTCTGTCACATTATGGAAGTGGTACGTGCAGTGGAAATAACATTGGTCTAGCCATCCAGAGATCTTGGTTTTGGTGTTTTGTTTTGTTTTGTTTGTTTGTTTGTTCGTTTTATTTTGTTTTTAATTTATGTCCTGATCACTCCTTGATCTTGTGCATGAAGCTGGTTGGTATAAACTACCCCCTTTTGTCAGTTGAGGATACTTTCCTGATATTTTGCTACAGTGAGGATTAAGTGAGCACGACTTCATAAATGAAAAAGCAACCCAGTGTGGTCAGGAAGCTCTGTTAGCAACCTCACATGTCCCAGGTCTCATCTGCATATTATATATATATCATTTTCAGCCTCGGATTCAGGAATCGAGGTCCTAATTGTATATATATTGTGAAAGCAATTTTGTGTTATCTCAAATCAGTTTCCTGGGTTTGGTGAGTTGCTAGGTGAAAAAAAACTGATGAGACTTTCTTGTGAAATATAAGCAAATCAGGTTCAAATGAATTGTAGTGATTCAAAGACATTATTATTTACAGTTGGGAAATAATGACATTTAAAATGCTAATATAAATACATCTTTTAAAATGCGTAATTTGATACACATTCTTATGGATGTTTTAAGTTTTAAAATTTCTTCCTTGGTTAAAAACCTCTTGGTAGATTTTATTTCACTGATAGAAATGCTGATTTTTTTTTTATAATGTCTTTCTTTGTTGACCACCTCTAATTAGCTTTGTTTTAATATACTTTGGTCTGCTTGTGATAAAATGCCTTATATATTTCTATAAAAGGATCATCATATTTATATTAACAATTTTTTCCCCCTAAGAACATTTGCTTACCTTCAGGCTGAAAGGAATTTATTTCTGAATTTGTGTTTTGGAAGTTCTTGGAGATATTTGCACAACAGAACTTTGGACTGAAATTTAAACCTGAGATCAAGAATGATGTTAACAGGTGCCTGGATGGCTCAGTCAGTTAAGCATCTGCCTTCAGTTCAGTCTGGGATGGAGTGCCCCATTGGGCTCCCTGCTCGGTGGGGAGCCTGCTTCTCCCTCTCCCTCTCCCTCTGCCTGCCGCTCCCCCTGCTTGTGCTCGCTCGCTCTCTTTCTCTCTCTGTCAAAAATTAAATAAAATCTTTTTTTTTAAAGAATGATGTTAACATACATGAAAATTTAAAATATGCATAGCACACAGCATGGCACAATGGTAGGAATAAAGACTATCGTGTAATCAAAATGTTATATTAAGAACAGTTAACATTAATGAAGTTAATTTATTGTGCATTTTAATATTTACTTTCCTTTTTGCCCATACTTCTTCGATGCTGACTAAAATCCACATACTAATGCATTGGAGTTTAGGTCTTGGACCTCCATAAGGAAGCTTATTTCAATTTTCTTTTTTTTTTTTTTCCTGTGGGAATTAAATATTAACTGATAAAAACTGCCCTATTAGGATACCATGGACTGATTTTTGTGCAAATTCTTCCCTTTGAAATATTTAACTACGGTAAAAATTAGGAGTAGGTAACACTTGTTCATAGTTCATAATCATGTTTCCTAATTTACCAAAATTATTGCAGTTTGAATTATAAGGAATCCTAAATTTTAGGCATCCAAACTAATAAAGTAAAAGAAAAGTTATGGAAATGAGATAAATATATGACACCTTGTACTCAACATACTGTACTCAGTGACAGAATGGCACAACATATGGAAATCTAAGTATAAAGCAGTATGAGTATAAATTTGAAATTAAATAAACAAGTAGTTCTGGGCAAGCAACTGAACTTGAGAAATCTAACTACAGATGTCATTCTAGAAACAAATCCAGCCCAAAGCTGTAGAAATCAGCAATAGGGAGCTCCAACTTACCATGGATGTGGATATATGAATATATGTATGAATGTTTGTATATACCTATGACATGCATATATATATATAAATATATATATATAGCAAAAAATGAAAGCATTCATAGCAAAACTGATCAATAAAGATTTTTGTTGGTGGTTAACCTGCATCACTGCATCATTAAAATAACTTCAGCAGTCAGTGTTAAGGAGAAGCCACGTAGACTGAACTTGCTCTGGTGTGCTCCCAGACCCTGTTAGCTCATATTTTTGTTTGGAAAGATCTTCAAGGAATTCACAACCCCTATTCCCACACTTCACTGTTCAAAAAAATAATTTGTTATTGGAATAAGGAGATAAAGAAAGGAAACAAGGAGAAGTTAGTTTGGTAGGTGGTCATTTGTGGGAGGATTAAACTTTTATTGGAAGAAAATTTAAACAGAGGTTTGTAGTTATACTTTCAGCAGAAAGAACAAATGAAAAATATTTAGAAAATCTATGTCTAAAAATTCAGTAAATACTAATTCTTGAGAATAGGCGAAGTGAACTTGCATGTGAAGGCTGAAGAAGGCATGGTACTAAAGTAATAAGATATGAGTTTTCAGTAATAAATTTAGTTTCTATTGTAAAGTATCTTGAATATCCTAAAGAGAAATTTGTGCTCAATTTGATACAGAAATTTGAGCCAGAAGTTCGTACTGAATTTAACAGGCAGATTAATCAAACAACATTATCTGGTTTGGATTAAAGAAGAAAGGGAGTAAAAGTAGAGTAGTCCCTGAAGAGCTTACTAACATAGGTTATAGGATAAACAGAGTTTTTATTAAAGCAGTTGCAACAGGAGTAGAACTGAGAGTTCCCCACAGAAGACATAGAGCAAGAGTTTTAAAGATCCTGAATAGCTCTTCAGTGCAAGGAGGAACAGCTCAGAGTTCATCTAAGAACCTGAGACCAGATACTTGAGTAATCCTGCAAGAAATCAGACTTTGCTCAGAACCCCACGATCAGTGTTGGATGCCTCCTCATCAGTACTGAGATAAATGTTGTCAGCCCTATTAGATTCTGGACTCCTGCCGTTGTTTCTCTGCCCAAAATCTGGGCTCTGATACCTGCTGCCTTATGTCTTTTGATGCATACTGTCTCTAAATCCTCTTCTGGTTTGGGTCTCAGTACTCCCTGCTCTGAAGCTGCCTGCTGGAGTCCATCTGGACTGTCAAATGTATCCTGCACCGTCCTGGCTGAACATTGTATGCTGCACGACCGGCCGGGTGCCTCTCATGTCTTGCAACTGAATTGTCCCAGTGTCCCTAATGTGTTTAATATCCACTTCCTGGATATTTACAGGATGTCTTTCCATCAGACCTACTCGTGCTTTACATTAACATTTCCATGACCTTCTTGAACTTATTACAGAGACACAGGAATAAAGGGACATAAGAGAGTAGAGCAAAAGAAGTTTAAAAGTGGTTATAAAATTCTATGTTTGGTCACTGGATGAAACAAACAAATTGGAGTTAAGAAGAAAGAGCTGGTTTTAGAGAGTTTTAGTGCAAAGGGATTTATAACTAGTGTTTTTGAATGTTAAAATATTGTGACTTTAAATTTGAGTTGGGATACTCACAACTTTTCTGCCCCCTACTACAGAAATTATGTGAACCCCATGAAGCTACTGTCTCCCAACAGTCTTATCAGATTAATACTTCAATATTAAATAATTTGAAAATAATTGATGGTTTTTAAAAAGGTTGTCAGAGAAAGGAAACATTTGAGGTGAGTATAACATACTTACTGAAGAACCCATCACATAGAAAGAGCTATTTCTTGTTTGTTGTTGTTGTTTTAAATAATTATAATCATCATTCTAATTAGACTGAGGTCTTGAAGGACAGGAGGATTTTTCCTATCAGAGGAAATGTGAAGGATCATAAAAGTAGGAAAGTCTTTTGAGAACTAAAGCGTGAAGATAGAAAATAGCTTGCTAAGTCTTCTGCTGAATTTTGATCACAAATAATAAATTTTCACTTGCACATTAAATTTTTTAAATTTTACCTTTTTTGGAAGATAATTTCTCCAATAAAAATGCATAAAGCTAATAAAAGCCATAATGAAGGATCAAAACAGTTCTTGGAAAAGAGTATTATTCCTCCGAAAATACTCTTATGGCATTCTGTTTCCAAAAAGAAAAAAAAAAAAAGCTAACTGATCAGAGATAAGGCATCACCTCGCCCGGATTATCTGATACATACGTGACAGTTCTGAAATAAAATTTTTCACTTTACTGTTTAATCAGCACCAAGTGAAAAAATAACTCAGTAAGAAACTCCATGGAGGTAATTTAAAACTAGAACAATTACATGGGGAGCCTGGGTGGCTTAGTCAGTGAAGCAACCAACTCTTGGTTTCGGCTCAGGTTGTGGCTCAGGTCAGTCTCTAAGGGTAGTGGGACCGAGCCCACCTCAGGTTCCGTGCTCAGACAGGAGTCCACTTGCGTTTCTTCCCCGTGCCCCCCCCCACACACGCCCCGCTCCCTCCGCCTCTGCTCCTTCCCCCAACTCGCGCTGTGTCTAAAATTAAAAAATTAATAAAATCGTTGAAAAAAAATAGAACTAGAACAATAATAGAAAAAAGCATATTTATTATTGTCTGACACAGATACGCACATCTCTACTTAGAAATGTTTCGTTTGTTATGGTTTTGTGTTTTTGTTTGTTTTGTACTGGCTACTTCAAAAATAAAAGCTAAGGATACCTTATAAGCTGCAAGAAAATAAATGGAGACTTATTGATGTGAGCATTTTCTAAATGCGTCAAATCTAAAATATTATGTGTCCCTTCCGCAGGAATCAACTTATTCAAATTCCATTCTGTTTTGACCTTTATAATTTATTGCAGATTCCAACGTATCTATTATAAGTCTTTCAACCAAAAGCAAAACACCCCCTTCACCTATATGACTCTAAGTAATTAGGGTACTGATAGAATTTGATAATTCTGAAGATCTACTCATTATATGGCTATACAGTTCTTCAATAAATTATAATTCTATACTGAATCTTAAATTCTATTTAGCAAGACACGGCAGTAAGTAAAACTTTGAAATTGCTGGACGAGTGCGACAGAGAAAAAAGGAAAGGTTCATGTAAGCATGCCTGTGTGGTCTGGGTGTGTTTCTATAAAAAACTGCTTTTGTGAATAGCGTTCTCTCCATTCCCAAATCTGACCTGTCCGTTGTCCTCCATCCCCACCTGTAAGTTTAGATCCTAAATTTTCTTGCCTTAAAAAGAAATGTTTCTCACCTGTTTCCAACTCATTGCTTCACACTTACATCTGGTTCAAGGCAAAATGAGCAGGTATGACGATGGTAGCCCCCAGGTTGTTTTCTACAGGGCCTTTATGATCTTCAACAACATAGCTATTTCAGAAAATGGATTCTCAAGACAGAATTAGTTGAATTAGCAAACTTAAGATGTCAATGATTTCACAACAAATAACATATCTCAAATTGGAACCCAAAGAAATTATTATTCTCTGCAGTTCTGAGTTCACATTTTCTTATCACTTGACACTATATGTCAAGTCATACAGCTCAATCACTATGATATGGCTACCCGTAGACTTGAATTTTTTCCCCCAGAAATTTTAGATTGACATTTAGATGTGGTATAGCCGAAAGGGTCCTTAAGTGATAATGTTTTCTGGCCACTACATGAGATAACTGAGTCCTACTGGAATTAATTGGTTTGCAAAATCTTAAAAATCTTTTTTCCTGGTATATCTTGGATCAAAATCCAAGTATCCCCATTATCAAGCGACAGTTTTTGCACTATCTCAGTAAATGCAGTTATGGCTGGCTACTCAGCGTTTTTCATAATAACAAATCACATATCCAGTCTAGTAAAACAAGTTTTGGACCATTTTAAATAAGTATTTTAATGTAATTTGCAAAGTATAAAACTTAAAGTATGAAACTGTCAGATAATAGTGTTGTATTAAGCTGCTAAATTTGTGGTAATTTTTTACAGAATCAGTAGGAAACCAATGCCCTCCAATTATGAAATGCCATTCAATTTAAAGAAGATCAGGGGCGCCTGGATGGCTCAGTTAGTTGAGTGCCTGGCTCTGGATCGCAGCTTGCCTTAATCTCAGCGTCGTGAGTTCAAGCCCCAAGTTGGGCTCCACTCTGTGTGTGGAGCCTACAAAAAACCCCAAAAAACGAAAAAACACAAAAAACAAAACCAAAACAAAGATGATCACACACATTGTATCAGTTTGGTTCATTTGGTTTGTATTCGTTTAGTAGCCATAATAGGTTGATAGTTGCAGAGAAACACCCACAGAATGAGACTGACAGTTTGAGTTACCTATGCAGCCCATACACTTCCTTCTTCCTTCTGAAAAGGACCCTAATTGTATCCAGATATCTACCTCATGAGATATCTGACACGAGGTATATGGCATGAAAGCATTCCCTGCCACCAACTCCAGACAGAGATGGTTCTTATTGGACCAAAAGTAATTTCATTTCTAGTTACTATATCATCAGTATGCATGTTTCCCAAAGGGGTTCAAGAAAATGTGCTTCTGTAAAATATTCCTTCAAGTTCTTAAGAAAACCAGAGGCTCCACTTACTGGATTTATAACTTTACTTGCAAATGACTTAAACTTTCTACAGCTTAGTTTGTACAAAGAAATATTTTGACAACAAACTGACATAAGTGTATTTTGACATTGCAAAGTTTTACACACTTGAGGACTAGTAATGATAATAAACCCATCGAATAGCATGAATCACAAGGTTTGGTTTCATGGGGCATTGGCATTCCACAACAATCTGCCTCTACCCAGTATAACTAACTTTACCTTTTGTTACTGATTGGAAAAAAACAAAACCCTTATGAGCAAATCTAGTTGGGTCAATGCCTATGAATAAACATTATTAAAATGATTTGTATTATGCTACTCTCTTTGTATGGATCAGCTTAAATCACACTATATCTATGTAAGTCATAAGCGACTGAATTAATTATAAAACTATGAAGATGCATTTTTTACCATGTTCCACCCAAAATGACTCCTCTCTCAACTGAACAAAGTTTGTGAATAACACATTTGGTCTTAATCATTTATTTTCTTGTAACATTGTATCCACGTTGTTAAATTATTACATTCAATATCTCAACACATTTTAATAAATTGCCATCTGTTAATCTGTTGCTTTTCTTTTTAAGGGTGCAAAACTTTAAAATATTGAATTTATTAGTGCCATTTGAATATTTACATTACATATGTACTTTACATTTATGTCTGCTTATTTGAATCTTAATCATTTTTGGAAAATTTCTCAACTATGACCTTTAAATAATGATCAAAAACTTGTCTTGCTCTACTGTTCTGAACGATCGTGTATTTTATATAAATATGTATATATATTTGGTTTAGTCTCTACCTTTATCTAATTGTTGCATCTTTATAAATGCTATTATTTTCAACATATATGAGTTCTTTGAGTATAAATACTATGTGTTGTATCTGGCATATTGTATTTCCTCACTTGCCATTTGTACAAGGATTATTTTTCTGAAAAATTCTCATAAAATGACAAAATTGAGAAATTAAAAATCTTTCTGAAATATTAGAGTTGCTATTGGAAGTGAATTCACAAGTCTTACAAATATATAAAATGATAAAGACAGAATATTAGACTATGACAACTTTTTGTTAATGACAATGAATACTGTATTTCATACATTAGCATGATCCCCCTAATTGTTGCAATGTAAATTTTCTTTCTTAAATGTATTATACAAGCTAGGAAGTGTATTTTCCCCTCGCTTGTAGTCTTTCAGTCAAATGCAAAAAAATGCCTTTTTGGCTATATGGTTCTGAGTTGTTGACTTTTATAATCTGGGTACGCCCAAGGATTCAGCTACAGAATAACTTGGAAGCTTTGTGCAATTCGGTGAGGAAGGTATTTCTCAGATCCTCTCACAAAAATACGGGCTTTTAAATATTTTATGTCAAGCATAAGAAGGCACCCCTTTTATTCAAGTCTTATCTACCTTCTTTCCTCTTCTTGGATGTAAGTGTAGTACTGTCCTCGGGCTCAGAATTATTTAAATTCAGCTTTACTTATTCCCGGAAGAATGACAATCTACTTTTTATATTGCTATGTCTGTTACTTTTCCCCCCATTCTTCTCTTAACCACTAAAGGAGTGGCATAAAACATGTTTTAACAGTTACTGAAACAAAAAACAAAACAAAATAAAACAACCCCAAACTTACATGCACAGACACAAAGACATACCTTCTAAACACAAATAAGACCATGTCTTGTTCTCAAATGATGTTAGTTCTGAAAAAAAAATTGTAAAAAAATATGATAGTACAGAGAAATAAATATATATTAGTTAAATATAGAAAGAAATTGAAAGATTGCCAGAGTAAATCAAGTAAGTGGGCTTTTGAAGATACTGAATTCTCAAATGGTAGAGATGTGTCAGAGTGACCGTATTTCTGTAATATTGTGTTGATATGTAAATTAAATGATCAACATTATAACGGTTTTTAGTAATTCAGATCTCCTAGTGGTCTATTTGTGTAAATTATTTGACTTGCAAGAGAGAAAAATACATGTTGTCATAAAGATAACATCATTTTCTAGCTCAAAAGTAATAAAGTTATTACCGACAACTATTGAATTTGAGGCAAACTTAATATTTTAATGGGAAAAAATACACTACTAAAATCTATCTCATTGCTATTAATTTTATTGTTTGTTTTAAATAGACAAAACCCCATATCAGTAATAACACCAAAGAGCAAACCGTTGACAGATAACCAGGGAGGCACGCACTTGGCTTTCGAGTCAGCCATGTCTTCCCTGAGTAGAAGATAACTGAGCTGTGACTTGACGGATGAACAGAAGCAAAGGATTGGGAAGAAAGGGATTTCAGGTTGGTGGACGTGCATGGCATTTAGGAAATTATAAGCAAGTCAGTGTGACTGGAGTATAGACTTCCTAGGAGGGACAGGTTGGAATTAATTTATTAAGGCATCCTGTATGCCATACTAAATTTGGAGCACCAAATTTTGCCAATCTTCATATTTTGTTTTCATTTTTAAATAAACATAGATTGTTATGTAATGAGGACTCAACTTTCAGAGAATTAACTCTGGCAGCCTTGGGAAAAATAGAAATTGGGAGTAGTAGGGTTCCTAGTTATATACTCCACAAACACCCATAAACAGAGAAAGATATAAGACAAACAGAGAAAGAATTTTAATGTGACTTAGAGTATAAAAAGCATTTCTATATCCGCACACATAAAACTAAGACAAAAGTTTCATAAACATTCTTCATCTTACTATATTCGATGTGATCTGATATTTTTCCATTTCATTTTATTTTCACTTTTAATATATAATGTCTAATTGACCCAATGAATTTATTTCATAGCCAATTAAAGGGTTATAAATCCACCAAAAAATGCTAGCAAAGTGATGATGAGGTTCTGAAGTCAAATATGGTGGCAATAAGGGAGGATTTCTAAGTACAAGGAGCATGATAATAGTAATTTTCATTGAGTACTTTCCTCAGTTGCCAAGCTTATTTAATAAACTATCATATTAAACCTTACAAAACCCCTACAAAAGAGTTGAACTTTTTAAAAAAGATCTATTTTTTTAATTTATTTTGAGTGAGTGAGAGAGCCGGGGGATGGGCAGGGGGAGAGAATCTTTCAAGCAGACTCTTGCTAAGTGAGGAGCCTGACATGGGGCTCAATCCCACAACCCATGAGATCACGACCTGAGCTGAAACCAAGAGTCAGATGCATAACCGACTGAGCCACCCAGGTGCCTGGAAAGCTGAAATTTGTATCCAATTTTCCAGAGGAAGAGCACAGACAGAGTAAAGTAAGTAACTTTTTAGCAATTATAGAATGAAATGTTAGAGCAGAAATACAAACTTAGGTTGCCTCACTATGTGTTTTATAATTAAATTCTACTGCTCCTAAAACAATTAAAATAGGCATGGGAGATAAGAGAGAAGTAGTAATACACAGATAAAGATAAATGATCTGAATATAACATTTACAAAATTAGTATTTTTAATATATATTAATATAATATTGGATATAGTTAAAGCCAATATTACATGGACAGTTGTAAAGTCCAAGAAACAACTTGTGCAAATTTAGAAAATGTGCACAATCTGAACTTTTCCTTAATAGAGTAGTTAGGAGTAGAGCTAAGTACCTTTTTAGAATGTTGAATATAATATTTACTTAACAAAATCATACATACACAAACATTTTTTTAAAGAAACACAAACGTTATATTGGAAAGGTGAAGCGATGAAGTAGCTACGTAAATGAATTCTTTAAAATCAGTAGTGCTTGGTAAGCTTTTCACAAAGATTTTAAATGACTTAGTCATAAACGCTTTTAACTCTCAACAGTCAATTCCAGGAGGAAACAAAAATTGCTAATATATAAAATGTATACATGTGTGATTACACAAAATAGTTAACATGGATCTCCTGGGAAGGAGGCATTGCAACACTAGTTTATTTTCTTTTTATACTAAAATTAGTTTATTTCTAGGTCTCCTTCCTCCCCCCCCCCAAGTATGTGGTTGTTTTAGTAGACTTCTTTTAAGAAGATATTAAGTTTAGTATAACAAAGTGCAATATTTACCTGAACGACATGTTAGTTCATTCAATTACAAGATTAGTAATTTAGACCCCGCTCTGAATCCTAATTTATTACATAACAACCAACCACAATGAAAACATGAGAGAATGTCATTTATAATGGTGAATGATAGCAGTAGTACCTTGCTGTCATGTTAGGTTACATTCAGCTCGTGATAGATCTTTCTAACATTTCTTATGGGGGCAATGTAAAAATCCTTCAAGGTCCAGCTTAAATTTTATCTCCTCTATAAAACATCTTCCGAGTATTTCAGTCATTTTCCTACAAATTCCTGTACATTTTTGCTTATGAAACTGAAGTGAACCATATGTTTGTGTGTGTGTGCTCTGTAATGCTTGACACAAGTATGATCATACAGTAAGTACAGTTGACGTTTGTTCAGACTACTTAACTTTCATAGTTAATCATGCAATTCCTTGTAATGTCTGCTCACCAGACAGAATTGCTCAGGATTTTCGGGCATTATTGTCCAGGACGTTCATTTGCCTTTCTACTTGGTTGAAAAGGAAATATATTAATCTAATCTCCCATATAGGGCACCCTCTTTCTATTGAACTATGGAGGAGGATAAAATAACATTCAAAACATTGCATGGAGCAAAGGGAGGAAGTAGGTGTCTTTGAAAAGTGTTTCTTCCGGACTAATGCTGTCTCTGACTTACTATATGGAACCACTCTCTAGTGATAGGACTAACGTACCCACCAGAATTAACAATGCCTTTCCTTGCTCCAGGACAGATCAACAGCTCCCATCCCGCATGTGACAGGCATTTTGTTTCTACAGCAGTTTTCCTTCTGGTACAATCAGTTCTTGCTTTCCTGTTTTCCAGCTCAGGAAACATTTTATGTCTGAGGTTGTTTTACACGTATAATCTCATCCAGCATATTGCAGTTTTGTAACTTGATTTATCCAGTTTTGTGTTTATCTGTTGTTATCTTTTCCCTTTTGGGGGGAGAAGGCCTGGGTTTTTTTGGGGAAATATCCTCAACCTGCCCCTCTCTAAAAGTAAATATGAATTACAAAAGTGGTGTTGTATTTCGCTTTAGAGTAATGATTGAAGTATTTTGCTTCCCTCTTCCTGGGTGGTAGATGAGGGCAAAAAGTTAAATACCAGGACATAAAGATAAGGAAATACTGTGGCTGTTCTTAAGTTTAACCTTGGCTGTGACTACATCGTTTGGCTTGAGGTATACGTACTGAACATTTAGTGTAAACATAATTGCAAATGCAAATAAGAAATCACTTTTAAAGTTCAACATAAATGTCTAGGGTTTTCTGTTTTCACAGATTATGTATCTATATTTCTTCCCCCAAAGAATGCATAATTAAGAAATACTCATATATTTGACTTCGCATCAAAGTACAAGAAAAGGCTAATGAGGGGTGCCTGGGTGGCTCAGTCGTTAAGCGTCTGCCTTTGGTTCGGGGCATGATCCCAGCATCCTGGGATCGAACCCCTCATCAGGCTGCCTGCTCTGCTGGGAGCCTGCTTCTTCCTCTCCCACTCCCCCTGCTTGTGTTCCCTCTCTCGCTGGCTGTCTCTCTCTCTGTCAAATAAATAAATAAAATCTTTAAAAACAAAAAAAAGAAAAGGCTAATGAGTCACAAATAAAGTATGCTTATGTTAAAAACATAGACATGAAACAACCCTAAAAGAAAGAGTAATTTGTGTAAACGTCCAGATAAGATTTTTGTAGACAGCCCTATTGCAGCTACAGTTGACTTTAATTCCAGGGAGCCCCAGGTCCTTAAATGTACAGAATTGCTAGACTGCCAACATTTTCAGCTACAGGCAGGTTTAGTTTCAAGGGGACTGTCTTTACTGAAAGTGTCCTTTCTGGGGCTGATTTTTTTAATCCCTGTGGGTTTTAAAGAAGGAAGTCACTTTCGATATCAGTTCAACACTTTCAGGTTACCAAAGAGGAAATCTCAAGATAATCAATTCAAATGCTCGCAGCCCTTGTGGTGCTTACTGAGTTACCCCAAGGAATGTTCAGGAAATTAGGTAATTGACTGTGTATAGCCCAGGGTTTTCCTCCTGGGTGATTCTGCATTGGCTTCATGTTTTCATTTATTATACTTGCTTAAAATGGATTTAAATAGGATTATATACACGTGTTATGTTTGATATGGGTATGAAGAATACCATTCTTTCAATTTCAACTTAATAATAACTTCAAAATAGAGGATTTGTGAAGTCTATTATCAAATATATCTTATTAAAATTTATTCCAGTACAACATAATATGGTGGATATCAAAAGGAGAACCATATTAAAATGCATAGGTGTTATTATTAATAGAACCATATTGGGCTTTCAAAAAATAGCATCTAGTAAGACCCTCTAGGATTAGTTTCAGGCCCATAGCTATTTAACATATTTATTAACAATCTGGATAGAGTTCTGAGAAGCAGATGATTCAAAATTGAGAGGAAAAGCAAACACTATGCTTGAAGATTTAAGATTCAATAAAATCTGCGGAGATTAAAAGAATGGGCGAAAGGGTACTAAGTCAGCGTTAGCACATGCATTAGTAAAGGGAGAAGCAAACATTTTAAATTGGAACTTTAAACAGCCTCCTCTTTTGTGTTAGAGAGATTTGCAATCATGTGTTCTCACTGAACAACATTCAATATGTATATAATTAAATTATGTAATTATGCACATTGTTATTTAAGATGCATGCATATGCCAGTGCCAAAAAGAGGCACTAAGCATTCAGATCTAAAACAATGTCAGAATAATTACCAAAGAAGCACTATGGACAAAAGACAAATTTTATCATAAAGTGATAAAAAATTCAACAGTTAGATATACAACCAGAGGCATGAACTTAAATCATAAAGCAGGATTAGACCACAGCTGGGGCACTGTTCTCTTGTTCTCTATAAAGAACATACTGTCAGTCTGGAAAACATATAGAGAACACCCAAAGAGAAAATAAGTCATAAAATAAATCATATTATGAAAAATTTAAAGAACAAAATGAGAGTGTTGAGAACACAGAGATGATGATGAATAAAAAAGAGTACCTATTAAGAAAAAATGCTTTGATCATCACACGTAATTGCCAAAACACTCATTTTAGTTAAAACAAAGAAAATACAGACAGACTTGATGAAGCATTTTTAAATCAGCAACTTTCTAGATTGTACATCATAATACAGATTCACTGCTCTGGGCTTCAAGAAATATTTGTATATAGTTCTTCAGGTAGACTATTTTTCTATTAATTTTCTGATCCTTTACATTGTGTTTTGTTAACTACTACTTAGGTTGTTTAAGTAAACTCACTGTAGGAGTTTTAATTTTGAAATGTCTTTTTAAGAATTCCACTTAATATATTTTATTTGGATTTTTCATGATTTGTCTATAAATGCACATGATTTCATTTAACCAAAGAAAACTAAGGCAAAAAAGAAGGGAAGGGAGGGCTAGGAAAACAAGGACAGTTCATTATCAAGTCATAGAATCATCAACCTAGATTATTTTCACATATATGATAATATAAACAGTGAAAATGCAGATGCAACTTTCAGAAGAAAAGTAGGTTGCTATCTAATGATGTCTAATGGAAGTATTTAAAATTAGCTAGATGTTAGAAATTGTATAAGCATGCATTGAGAATATTCAGGGCTAATTAGGCATAGAGAATATTAGGGAGTGATTAGGAAGTTAATGCGAGGTATCAATTATTTTAACAAAATGAAGAGGGATATAACTGCATTGAATATAAATTGGGATTTCTAGCCTGGAAAAATTTGGTAGGTGTGCACATATTAAGAGGTGATTATATTTAAAAATTGCATTATTTTTCTAGCCATATTTTTCATGCTCTCTTTTCAACATCTGAAGAAAATTAGAGGGAATAAAATACGATGCTTTAAATATTTGTTGCTTTTAAAGTAACAGCTATTTTTAAAAAGGAGCGCTGTGATCGGAATACCCAATAACATTTAATTGCAACATTTAATAAGATTTTAAAAATCTAATTTGTACACCAATGGAACACATTGGCATGTAGAAGGTGAAAGACAGAAAGATGGTACAGAGGTAACACAAAACCGAGAACACAGTGGGGATTTACTAGGGAGGCTCGATTTCACATCAGACATGTGTCAATCTCCAGTTAACCGGATTAGTGGTGTTGAGTGTTTCTTCTAGGGAAGGCCTTTGATAAACGTGAGAGAAGGACCAGTGAAATTTAGTGAGTTATCTATGATTGAAGAATGAGAGGTATGGGCAAGCATTTTCAGTTGGAAATTAATTTAATGGGTAAAAACTTAAGTGAAGTATGTTTACAAAGTTTCACTGGCTTACCATCTGACAATCTGAATAGAGACACATAACATGCAGGATGGTTTCTGTCCTGTCACATCCTTTCTCCAAGAAATTATCTTATATAACAATTACAGTTTTTACGCCTTACCTTGAAAGCTGTAATTTTTACCTATCTTGTCCAGAGTTTTGTAAGATATTTTCTCTCAGCTGTGACAATTGCCTTTCCCTGAAACCTAATCCTTTATACTTTTTCAGACAGAATGTTCTCTTTTCTCATTACTGTTTTTTTTTTTTCTCCTTTTCTGGTTGCTAGTTAACATTACTGCATCAATGAATAATTAGTTTAAAAATACCCTTTAAATGTATTCTACCTAAGATATTACCAACCTATTAAACTGGAGACAAATCTCACTATTAAGCACACAAGTCCTGCCTCCTCCATGGTCTCTGATACAAAAGATGAGATCATGATTCTTAAAATATCATTCAACAGAATATGTTCTGTTGTCATTAAAATCTAAGTTGTTTTTTTTTCAAAGAGATTAATTACTATTCAACAAAACAATACTTGGCTTTAATGTTGTTTTTATTGCTTAAATAAAGAACAAATATTATTATGCATAGTATTATGCATTCTAAGTGAAAATTGCTTTTAAAATAGATATGTATACTTTATACACTTTATACACATGTTTTTCATTTTCAGGAAGACGTTTTAAGAAAATTAAGGCCCTATATAATTATATTGCTATGGCAATGATACCGGATTTCTCAAAATTCTAAATATACAAGATACCGAATGCTAACAAGAAAATATTATTGAATAGTTTTGTATTTTTTAGGTCGTATCATACAACCTATGTACTATTTAACATCAAATGTTAGAATGATAAGACCAGTGTATGTTAAATATAATGGGATTTTTGGAAATATAGTAAGAAATGTTAATAAAAATACCATAAACAAAACAAAGGCAATAAGATTTGTGTTTTAGATACACACTCACTGTTTTTTATTTCTTTGTGAAAAACTGACATTTGTGCTTATCCTAAGAGCATAAAATTTTGTAATTTTTTCTGAAGCAACTTTGGTGATTTTCTGTGTTAGTTTATCAGATTAATATGACTTTTAAAATACAGTGCCTGGAATTTCTGATCCAGAGGCAAAAAAGACACTTTATTTAGCTTAGCTTTACTAATCTGCATAAAGTATAAATAAAAAAGTATAACTGAAGCTAAATTATTACCACTTCTTTTCCCACAAACGTGGAAAGCTGAGCTGACTAGTTTAGCACAAAAGCAGATGGACAATGGCAAAGACATTACTCACTACCGATCTTTTTTTTTTTTTTTTAACACTTCTGCTAATGTATTATTCGGTAAAGTTTAATAACTTTATTACATGAATTGCTATTTTGTACTATACTTTGCACAAATAGTGACTTTTTGAGAGTTGATTTTTTTTTAAAGTATCAATAGAATTTAAATATGCTGTGGGCCATGAAATCCCATCGTAATTTATAAAATAGCGCAAGAAGTTTTCTTGACCATAGCTATCAGATTATCACTGGAGCGCTAGGTCTGGTGGAAGTGGAATAGGTATTTCTCAAAAACTGGCTAAAACTCAACAAATTTGGGTGGAAAGGGAAAAAGAGCTTTTTTTCCACCTAATAGTGAAAAAAATTTTCAGTGAAAATCTATTCATCCACTTCTATTTCTGATACTTGAAAAAAGTTGAATATTGTAGGACAATGTTTGAAGATATTTGAAATGCAAAATTTACTCAACGAGACTTACTCCCCAAGGTCATGTATCTTGCAGCTTTGCAAGATGCTGTTTTTGGCACATAGGAACCAGGGCTCTGGTACCCAGCGCCTCATTAGCTTCCTCCACAAAGGGATGAATGCCCTTTCAGAAGAATTAAATGAAAAGTCAGATAAAACTAGGGCAGAAATTGCTGCCATGGATACCAAAGCTGGACTCAGTACTATCCTTGCATATCTGAACAAGTTGTTGTACAAAACTGCAGGAAGAAGAGAGGGGGAAAGAAAGGAAGTGCTGCTGCCAGAGAAAAGTATTCCAAGGACATAGCAGTGAGCACGACCCTGGTTTAATTTAGCTCTTTCCCAGTCAAAGTCACCCTTACACCATTAGCATGAAGATACTGGTAATGAAGGAGGCTGTTGGCGGTGGAGGGAGCGCATCAGAATCATCTCGAGACAATCGATAGTAATTTTTACAATATTTAAATAAGGACAAAAATCAATACACCGTAGAGAGATAGTCAAGCTCCCATGTAGCTAAAAGAATGGGAATGACAAAACTGATAAAAATTAAATTCAAACTGTCAGATTTAAAAGATGAAGATAAAAGAGTAAAGGTTTTGCTAGCAAAAGGAGAGAGAGAAACCCAAGTAATAGAGTGCCCTCCTTTAATGTAAGCCCTTCTCAAAGAAGAAAAGAGGACAACCGAAGCTTGCAAAACAAAACAACAACAAAATATTGGATGATAGGAAATAAATTTCATATCTCTTATGATAAAACTTAGGTAATAGAACACTTCTCAAATGTAAAACGTTACCACCATTTCACGTTTTCTGAATAAGTTTTTAAAAGGACCGAAATGCCATGTAAAAATGTGAAACAAATTGAATGAAAATAGTGTAATAGAAACTGCTTTAATGGAACTTTATTGGAAGTTGCTTGTTGCTTATTTTTTTGTTATTTCATTCATTGAAGTAGCTATTGCATGCATTTGATGTGGCCATTATAAGATCAGCATTTGTAACATCTGGACTATCATAATATCCCCTAAAAACATTAAGTCATCAAGAAAATCTGGTTGACAGAATTACAGGAAACTATAGAATGGAAATAGGAAAGAAATATAAGGTTGTTAAGGTGGGGTGACGGGCAGTAGGGAATTCTAGAGAGAATTACATATATTTTAGATAATGTTTCAGGTGTTTCTGGAAAACCTATGTTTAAAAAGTGACAATGAGCTGTGTTTTGATGGATAAATATGTGTTCACCAGGCAGCCAAGGGCGGAATGGCATCCTAGAGGGTAAGCAACAGCAAAGTCTTTGAGGTGTGAAACAGCAGAGCGAATCCAGGGAACTACAGGTAGTATTTTATACCTGGAATACAAATTGGGGGAGCTTTAGTAATACCATAGGGGAAAGCGTTCATTTACCTATAATTGTAATCATCTCTGCCTTCTGTGACATAAACTAAGTAAACATAAAATCTAAGGAAAAATACTTACTATACAAAAGCATGAATCCTTTAGCACCTGTCCAATGCATTTGCAATTCTTAACTCTCTGCTAAATAAAAGTTCCAGATCTGCACCGTTCAATATGATAGCTACTAGCCACATGTAACTATTTAAATTTAAATTAAAGATTCAATGGCACCTCCTGTCTCAATCAGAAGAACATGCGACTCTTGATTTCGGTCAGGGTTGTGAGTTCGAGCCCCATGTTGGATGTAGAGATTATTTAAATTTAAAAAGATTTAAAAATATAAATTAAAAATTCAGTTCCTCAGTTGCCCTAGCCACAAGTGCTCAAAGAAGCAAGAGCTACAAATATTGGGTCATGCAGATGTGGAACATTTCCATCATCTCAGAACTTCTTATTGGGCAGTGCTGTTTCAGAGCACTGTTGAAGGGAATAGAAAAAGGTAGGTGAAGTGAGAAGTAAAGCAGGAAATCTCTTCATGAGTGAGGTAATGTAGGATTTTTCATGACATACTTAGACCTTGAAACATTGTCTTCTGGACAATATGAAGACACAAAATATCAGAGTAAAAAAGCACAATAAAAGGATTTGGATATGAGAAAACCAAAGAGAGAGAGAGAGAGGCTATAATTTATTGAATTTCTATATGTGTTACCCATTGTGCTAGCATCTGGACACCTAGTCTTTGGCACTCCCAACCCTTACTCTTTGTGATGCAGACATTCAAAATTACTTTCAGGCCTACAATACGGGCATAAACGCTTATGCTTCTCACATAAAATTTCTCCATTTCTCTTCAACTTATCAGAAATTTGAGAATCAGCTGCCACAAATATAAGAAGGGAAAGAGACAGAATAGAGAATTTTAAGGAAGAGATACAGTCATGAACGACAGAAAAGACTCAAGCATCATAAATAAAAATCAATTGAATTTAGCTAATAGATATTCACCAGTGACATTTCCAGGACACTTCCAGGGATGTGGCAGTGCCAATGCAGTGAGTTGATGATTTTGATTGTGTAGTGTTCACTTTTGTACATTTTATGGCCTCAGAATAGGGTTTTGGTACACAACAGGAATAACACAAACACACAAATGATGAAAAGGGTAAGAAAAGTGACTGGTAATGCTTAAGTGTAAATTCCCTTCTTTTGTAAGGGTATATACCTCTAGATCTATTTGAAAATAATATTATATTGTGATCCTTCTGAATTGTATATTTCATTTTGATATGCCAATTTTAACAAATACAGTGTGTTACTTTCTAATTAGCAATTGAAAGTATTTACACAAGCAAGAATTGAAGAAAAACTGAAGTAAAAAATGAAAGAGGAATTAGTTTAAAAAAATCTAGTGTCAACAGAAATCCTTCCTTGTTTTTGTTGTTTTCTTTGATTTTCTCAGGAGAAAAACACACAAATTAGACCAATGGTAATACACAAAAATATACACACAAATTTTGTCTGTTTCTCTTCTACTTGGTTTTCTGCACCTCTTTGGACTCACTCCAGTCATGATTAGAGAAGACCCAAGCTCTGTTCACCGCCTTCTGTTGCCATCATTTTCACATTTCATAAAAAATTCATGCTTTCCTCTAGAAGCCCCTTCATGCATAATACTAAGACTTCACTGTGGCTGTCATCACCTAAAGGTCGCTCCATTTTCCAGGTTTGAGGAGTATCCGAAGGGGAGAAAACATAAGATCTAAATACAGATGTATGTGTAAGGGTGGGTATAGACACAGACATAGGCATCTATCTGGCAGTGCTTTCTCTGCAAGTTCAGGAAAGCTTCCCATCTCTCTTTTAGGCATCTTTGGTTCTTCAACATACATTTAAGAAACTCAGCAAGACAGGAAATGTCCTCAGCAAGACAGAAAATGTAAACTTGAGACTTTTATGTAGCATAGGTCACATTAGAATTTGTATCTATTTATTTTTATCTTCTGAGGGAAAAAAACAAAAGAAAACTTTACCGTAACTAGTTATTTAACTATCATATATTACATTACTTTTTACCTGTTAAAAATAAGCCAAAGAGATTTTATAGAAGTATTTTGTTTTCATGGAGAAAATCTGAAAAACTATCTTAATAAACCAGTTCCACAACCATCTTTTCATTATTTTTATTTTGACAAAGCAGGTTCTTTTTGATCCAATGCCATAAACCTGCACTGACACTGGGAAATCTGCGAAGACCAAAAGTCTTAACAACAGCAACTTGTCACTTTCAATTTGATATTATATGGAGCAATATCTCAAGCTCTTGCTGATGAAAAGTAAACTGCCCAGCAACATTGATTTCTCAGATTACAAAAATGGAAAGATAGGATGGCATTGTTTTTAGCTTTACATAGTAGTGTTTAAAGGTGAAGAACTGTGGAAAAATTACTTCTTGTACTATTACTTCTGCCTATAAAGAAACACAATGCTCAAATTGATGACGTAGTTTTTTTTCCTTCTGCACAGAAAAAGAACTCATTTAAAAATTTTACTATTTATATAACGTAGTCTAACCAAAACTGTTCCCTGTGCATAGGATTTAGCTTACAATTTATTTGCTTTGCTACAAAAAAAAAAAAAGTAACTTTTCATATGCCCCAGCTATTTCATGTTTAAGATCATGTTAACTCATATCTACAAGAGATAACTGATTTGTTCATTTACACATTTATTCAATGACTCTTTTTGAGCACCTACTATGTGCTAGGACCTGTAGTGTTTTTGTCACATATGAAATCTGTGACACCTTGAGGCTCATAAACTAGTGGTGGAGATAAGCATAAAATATACAAATATATATAACATTGAAAACTGCAATAGACATTATGCAGAGCAAGAGGGATGGGTCAAGTTTGACTGGGTTTTTAAAAACCTCTTTGTAGAAACAGTAATTGAGAAGGACTCAGAAGGACCTAGGACTGGTAGGAATTAGCCAGGAAAAATGGGCAAGGGACAAATTTTCAAGTAGAGTTATAGGGCTTCATAATCATAGTGAAAAAAAATTAGGATCTTATCCAGGTGAAGATAATCACTAAAAAATATAGAATACTTGAAAAAATTTGATGATGTATATTTTTAAAAGATTATTCTAGATACTTAAGGAATGGTTTGGCATGGTGATAGGGTTGGGGAGGAGTAGAGAAAGCGATTAGTTCAAAGATCATTTAAATAACCCAAACAATACGAGGTTATGGAAGCAGAGATGGTAACAAACTGAGGAATCTAATTCATATACCGTGTTCAGGATGAGCAAGATTCGGGGTGCCTGGGTGGCGCAGTCGTTAAGTGTCTGCCTTCGGCTCAGGGCGTGATCCCGGCGTTCTGGGATCGAGCCCCACATCAGGCTCCTCCGCTAGGAGCCTGCTTTTTCCTCTTCCACTCCCCCTGCCTGTGTTCCCTCTCCCGCTGGCTGTCTCTGTCAAATAAATAAATAAAATCTTAAAAAAAAAAAAAAAGGATGAGCAAGATTTGACAATGAATAGAAAGGAAGAAGATCAAGCTGTCAATATTTTTCAGAATCGAGAAATTAACTGGTTTAATAGTAACATTCCTTACTAAAATAAAAGACAAGTGAAATAAATAAATTTTTGTAATCAATATCAGGATATATATATATATATACACATATATATATATTTTAAACTTTAAAAAAAATATATATATATATATATATTTTTACCATGATTGAGATGTTACCAAGATACCAAGTGGAGATATTTTGTTATCACTATCTTTTGAACTACCTGGCGTAGAGTGGACGTCAACAAATGAATGCACGCATCGTGCTCCCCAAATTTATTTTTAGGATTTTTAGTGTTCATTCAACTCATTGCCCGCCTTCTCTATATTCATTTGTTTATCCTGGTTCCAAGCAGAAACTATTTAAAAAATTTAATATAACCTGATTTTCTTCATATCATTTAAAGTATTAGGAGAAGGGTGATACTTAGAAGACAAGTATGTGTGGCCCCATAATGACATGATTTATATTTGTATTCCAGGTGTAATTTTCGGAATATAATGATATTTGCCTCCTATTTACTTGCTTTGTGTTGAGAAATACAAGAGAAGAAAAGTAAGTTTCCCCCATGGACCAAAAGATACATGTCATTATGTTTTTTTCTTTTCATTTGTTTCATTTTCTTTTCTTTTTTAGTGGGAGGAGATTTACTATTTAAATGTACCAATATTGCAAACAAGAAAGAAAATGGAAAATAAAAGCATATTACCTTTATAATTTTAAGTTGTCTGTAGACATAAGAGTTATTTTAGGGGCCCCTGGGTGGCTCAGCCATTAAGCGTCTGCCTTTGGCCCAGATCATGATCCCAGGGTCCTGGTATCGAGCCTCGCATCAGGCTCCCTGCTTGGCAGGAAGTCTGCTTCTCACTCTCCCACTCCCCTACTTGTGTTCCCTCTCTCGCTGCCTCTCTCTGTCATACAAATAAATAAAATCTTTTTTAAAAATTGAGTTATTTTATTAAAAATTGTTTTACTACATAGTTTACATACATTTATTAGAATGGCAGTTTAATAATTGCCTTTCTCATTGCTTCCGCACTGCATCCCCTCTTTGGAGTTTTATAAATTCTTTTATTTTTTTTATTATTTTTTAAACTTTTTAAAAAAAGATTCTATTGATTTCTTTGAGAGAGGGAGAGAGAGAGAGAATGGGGGGAGGGCAGAGAGAGAGGCAGACTCCCTGCAGAGCAGGGAGCCTGATGCAGGGCTTGATTCCCGGACCCTGAGATCATGACCTGAGCTGAAGGCAGACACTTAACTGACTGAGCCACCCAGACACCCCTTATAAATACTTTTAGAATCATTTAAAAATATTAATCTAAAAAAATCAGTGGTTCAGATAAACAGCTGGTCAGTCTAGAGTCACAGTTTCTCTTCTTTATTGTTTTATACAACATATTTATTTAATTATTGTCTCATGGCAGAGTTGATACCGTGTTATAGTTTCATAGCTGCCCAGATTTTATGTCACTGTCCAAAATAGCTGTAACTTTTGGGAAAGTGTGATTTAGTTTTTAAATGTATCAACATATGTAATCTTAAAGTCTATGTTAAAAACAACACACAATTCTGAAAATTCATGTTCAGGAATTTATGTGCTACATAAAAGATTTATCTAATATGCATTGAGTCAGGAAGTCTGAGCTTTAGTTCCAATTCTAATGCCAACATATTTATGACTTTAGGATAAAACAAGTAATTGTCATAGGATTGTTTCCTTTCTTTCCTTTTTTAATGATGGGATTTAAAAATCTTCAGATCTTCTGCAGCTCTAAAATAGCAGCATTCTGTGTATTAGAGGGTAAGTTGTCTTTGTGTGGCCACTATAGGTTTTCCTAGATATTACAGTATAAAACAATTTCATTGGATTTTTATTTTATAGTGGTGTTAATTTTTTTCTTACCTAAATGCATATTTAAAGACTCTAATTAACAATAGCATAACATTGGGACTCCTGGGTGGCTCAGTCTGCCTTTGGCTCAGGTCACGTCCCAGGGTCCTGGGATCAGGCTCTCTGCTCAGCGGGGAGCCTGCTTCTGCCTCTCCCTCTGCCTGCTGCTCCCCCTGCTTGTGCTCTCCTCTCTCTCTCTGTTAAATAAATAAATAAATAAAACCTTTTAAAAAAAATCATAACATAATGTTGATTGATCTGGGTTTGAGCAAGTAAAATCAGGGTTAGTTAATGACCTATTTTTGTTTTTCTTGTCTGTCAAGTGTTAAGCATATGATGAATGACCTCTTTGGCACCAAAGCTGCATCCATACGGTAATTGGACAAGTTATTTTCACTTAAATATATTTTAATGTACCGTACACTGTACACCTTTATTCAAGCATCTATACTTCTTACAGTAAGAACTGAATGCCTTAAATGCATAGTTGTGTAGACCCACTACACATGCTACAGCATAAAGCTTAAATTATAAAATGAAAAGTCGAAGTCATTCAGAAAGAATCCATCTTGTTTTAGCATGAATAATCAATAATCAATAAAATTTTTTAAAAAGTGAATTATAATCTGGCCTCTGTCATTGTACAGAACAGAATGTGGAGTCCTCTGTGGGCTTAGACCTGGTACTTGCTTCTGGCACTTTGCAAGCAGTCTGCAGTCACATTTCTTAGTCTTAATAAGACAAAATGAGACAAAATTATGAAGCAAAGAAGTGCAAATCACTAGGGAAAGAGAGATGGAAATTAGGCCTGACTGAAAGAATTGATTAAGTATATGTGGGTACAGTAGAAACTGTGTGTATGTATCTGCATTTGCGTGTGTCTGTGCGTGTAATTCTTGATGCTCCTGTTAGAGGCGTCACCAGGAGTATTCTAATCTTACATGGGAAGTATGGCCATCACCTGACATAAACTATGAAAAATAAGATTAATCAAGAAAAGGAAAATGTGCGCCTTTACCTTAATAAATAATTAGACTTCTTCCAAATGATGTATGACAGAATTTAAGAATGGATGAAATTAGCAATTCATGAGAAATATATATGGCAATCTATTGACTATTTGTTTGTTTATTATTGTTTTCAGTAATCTGCACTGTGATTCCTATAATAACTTACAAATCGTCATATGCAATGTGTTTGGTCATGTGAATTACAGATTGTCAAATGTGTTGCTAACTATGAAATAATAATTTCTCTGTAAATAAATATACCAGAAGAGGCTAGGAATTTAATGAGTGATTAAAAAAAAAGCTTATTTCACGTAAATATACATGCGTTTAATATCCACAATGTGCAAGGCACTCTGCTCTCTTCTATGGACAGGATTTCTTTTACTCTTGATTCAACTGGAGATACCTTTCTCTTTAGTTGTAAAAGCAATTTAAAAATGTACATTAGTGGGGTGCCCGGGTGACTCAGTCAGTTAAGCATCCAACTCAGGTCTTAATCTCAGAGTTGTGAGTTTAGGCAATGCATTGGGTTCCACACTTGACGTGGAGCCTATTTACCAAAAGGAAAAACAAACAAACAAAAAGCACATTTGTGCTTTTTTTTCTTTTTGAGTAGAGAAAGATAAACACATAAAAACAACATTTAACTAATTATAATTAACAAAAATAATGTATATTTATTGTAGAAAAATTAGAAGGAAAGATAATTTAAATTATTTACAATCCCAATATGCATAGATAAAAACTATTAAGAATTGGTATACGTCTTCTAGACATAAATAAATACAGGTATAGTGTTATATACAAAGATATTTCTACACTTAGTATAAAGCTGTGATCATCTGATACGTACTATTTATAATTTGCTTTTATTAATCACTAATAGTCTGTAACCACCTTGTGTGAAGGTTGCTTTCTGTTAACCTGACTGAGCTGAAGGGTGCCCCGATTAGATATTATTTGTGGGTATGTCTATGAAGATGTATCCAGATGAGATGAGCGTTTGAAGAAGCGGACTCAGTAAAGCAAGTTGTCGTCCCCAATGTGAGTGGAGATCATGCAATCTGTTTAGGGCTTACATAGAACAAAAACACAAAGGAAGGAGGAATTTATTCCTTTGACTTCCCACCGGCTGCTAGATCTGAGACATAGGTCTTCACCTGCCCTTGGACTGGGATTTACACCATTGGCTCCTCTGGTTCTCAGGCTTTTGGACTTGGACTGAAATGACAACACTGGCTTTCCTACGTTTCCAGATGGCAGATTGTAGGACTTCACAGCCTCCATAATCATGTAAGCCAATTCCTCATAATAAATCTCTCTCTCTCTTTCCCTCCCTCTCTCTCTCTCCCTCCTACTGATTTTATTTTTCTAGAGAACCTTAATACACCTTGCAATGTAAAAAAAAAAATTTGCTCTTATATAAACATCTTATAGACTTACCATAATTTTATTTTTTTATATTCCACTTCAAATACATGTATTTTCTCCTTGCAGTTACATTTTTGCAGATGGAAAATGTTTATAATACCTTACCTTGTTTAGGATTGTTCCTTAACAGTGGATTTTTGGTGTGTATTGCCAAGTTATCCTCCATGATTGCAATAGCATTATAAAAGAAAATTCATTGTATTTCACACAAAACCAGTTTCTATGTTGTAATTCTAAGAATCAGAATCACTATGCTGCAATATGATTCTCTTTCATTGAATTTTTCATTGTCTGCCTGTCAAAATCAGTTTTATTCCTGAGCTCACCATGAAACTTGGGAAAATAATCCCTTTCTTTGACTTTGCTTGAACTTTGAATACCAGGAAAGGGGGCTTCTTATGCTCTTTTCTGACAATATTTTAGATTCTTCCTGGTAACATACAGGGGCCATACCTCACTACTAATTTATGTATTTGGGCCCCTACTTATTCCCAGGAAGTAACCAGAGGCTAAGGATTGAGTGCTACCTACACCCCTGTGTTCCCCACATGTGTTCACACATGTGGAGACATTCAACAAATGTTTCTAGCTGGATACATTGACGCTGTAGGAATGATGACCTCTGCCCACAGAGAGAACTTTGAGATTGTAAGAAAAATTTGAATGAGAAGAGTCAGTTGTTTATTTTCACTACAAAACTCAAACCAACATCGAGTGGAATGCCAATGGGGCATAAGCTATAACAGAAAAGTGCACCCATGCAGTTCTGTATTATTAAGAAGTAAATAAAAGGCAGTTTTATTCATACACACACACAAAGATCTTGTGAAACAGGCTTTACACAACTGACCAAAAACAAAAATGAAAAAGCCCAAATGTTTATAAGGCAGATATACTTAATCTCCCCGACATTGCTTCCTCCTCATCCAAGACACCCTAGAGGAGAAGGACTTTAGATAGATCGAATTAAAGAACGGAGGCTGGGCTAGATAGAAGCCAATACCTTGTATTATCAAAGTGAAGATTACTGTGCAGTTCACGATGTTCAGAAAAAAATAGATGGACAATATGTACACTTTGTATAATAAATCTTAATTTTTCCTAAAGTATTTGTAATATGAATAAGAGGCAGATATCTACATGACTAATCAGGGAAAAAACATAACAGCAAAAGGCTTTATTACTTATTTTAAATTTAGGATGTAAAAGTTCAGAAATTAAAAGAAAAAAGTTCTTTTAGTATGTCTGTGTTTGCATTTGATTCCTAAGTAATTTTTAACTTCATTAAGCTTTTCATGGTTAACAATCCCAGAAAGATATGTTGCTTATTCAGATTTGCTTCTGAGTAATTTCTGATAAATAAAAGACTGTCATGAATAATTTGAAGACATCTATTTAATAGATGATGGTTTTCTAAAATTACTGGCATATATTAGAAGATTAAATATTCTTTCTTTTATGAATAAAATAGTTCTAAGTAATTTCAAAGTCCAGAGCATTAAATTTATTTATTGTAAATATCTATAACTATATATAGATATATACACATTCATAACTATAATGAATAATGAATGAATAATTATATAATGAAGAATGAATAAGACCCACAAAAACCAGTTTATATCATTCTTCCTAAGGAGGGTTTATGGAACTGTGCTTAAATAGTCGAGAACTACATAAACCTTAGCACTTTCTCAGTATTTAAATTAGATTACACACTTATTGTACACTAAATACATGATATTGTAATAAACGTAAATGAGTAAGAGTAAGTTAATTTAGTTGCCATATAATTATCTCAACAAGGAAAACATTAAATGTGCTTTATCGCCCAAATTCATACATTAAACTTGCAAAGAATTTGAACATTTAACTGGTGTTTAACAAAATAACTATAGTGGGTTGATTGGATATCAATTAATTGCCAAAATTAGCATGTTAATTAGTATTTATTTTACTATAATGGTAGTTATCTAGGAGATTGCTAATTGAAATACTTTAAGCTTTTTTTCCCCAAGAACAGAATTATACTGATAGCCTGGCTTTTTGAAATATTTATATGGGAACAAAATGGACATACTTTATACAATAAAACTCAAGTATTAACAAATAAATTAATATTAAACCTCTTTAACTTACTGAACTTACTTAAATATATACTATGCGGTAGTAGATTCCATCTCTATTGTTTCTAAGGTAGGGTTCTTTTAGTGGCTCAGCTTTCCTAAAGCTTAGCAACACTTTAAAAAGCGTTGTCAAGTTCAAAGAGTAAAGAGCAGTATTTTCTGTCCTTGTTTTGATCCAACTTGGATAACTTGGTAACTTGTCTTATGGTGCTGATCCATTATTCTAATTAATCTTAATATCTATGTTATTACACAAATTGTTCTCATCTGTAATTACTGAGTACTAGTCACTGTCGGGATGGGTGGATAAATGGATGGATAGAAAGAATAGAGAAAGAAATAATGGATATATATATATACAGAGAGAGAGTGTGTGTGTTTATACATATATATAACATAATTATATATAACATATAATTAATTATCCAAAAATATATGAAAGAATTTGAAACTGTTCACAAATCTTATGAAAGTATCAGTCTTGGTCCATTTTGCTGGCCTGTTCAACAGGAACTTTTGAACTTATAAGTTGTTTTCTGATTCATAGCACTCCTTTCTTTTTCTAACCCTGTTTTTATATAAAACTTCCTTCTTCCAACTCTTTTCTGGTTTCCACAGGACTTTTTATCCATGAAGACTTCTTTAGTCTGGCAAGAATGTCTTCAATTCTATGTAGAGCAGGAAACAAAACAAAACAAGCAAACACATACCCTACAGCCACCATCAGCAATAATAACGGAAATCAGGTCTACAATTTTGGACCATTCAAGGGATTCAGTCTTCCTTGGGTATCTGACTAGGAGGATCTCTGGCAAACTATGTCACTGACTGCTTGCTTATTCTCTTTCTTTCTTTCTTTCTTTCTTTCTTTCTTTCTTTCGTGAAGAGAATAGAGGTTGGGATGTATAATCATTAGGTTAACATTATTAACATTTTCAAAAGAAAGGAAGAAAAGAAGTTCACATATGCTGAGTTTCTAATGTGTTCCACTATGTTTCAGTATTGTACATCACTTTAGCTTAAAATCAGTTCCAGGAGATGTTGAGTTCCTAGGTCTGTATCTATCTGTATCTGCTGAATTTACCCTCTATCTATCTTTCAAATACCCCAATCTTCTATTGTCTAGGGATCTTAACTGTAATCAATGGGAAAGATAGCCTGTGATCCACTTATGCCATGTTCATTGTTATCAGGAATCTAATGTTGTGTTTTGAAATTACCAGTATCACTGGTGGTTTTCTGATATTCAAGATTGTAACCTGTGTATAGTTAGTTCACTCATGGGACAGTTTTTTTGGTTTGGGGAAAAATTCCCAAAAGCCCAGTTAACATCTTTTCCTCTTGCCCTTTTAATAATTGTGGGACATATGATAGCTTTACTAAATTTTTTTTTTCATTTCCACATATCCAAAATGGTCCATGAAAGTCAATTCAGATTTTTAAAGATATTTATTTATTTATTTATTTATTTATTTATTTATTTATTTATTTTAGAGAGAGCGAGGAAGTGGGGGGAAGGGGCAAAGGGAGAAGGAGGAGGAGAATCTCAAGCTAAGTGAGGAGCTCAATGTGGGGCTGGATCTCACAACTCTGAGATCATGACCTGAGCCAAAACCAAGAGTCAGACACTTAACCGACTGAGACACACAGGTGCCCCATCAATTCAAATTTTTATAGCCCCTTTGCAGTTAAATAAGCCTGACTTGAATTACTGTTGTTTGCATAAAAGAACCCAGAGTTACACTATCTTAGTAGAAAAAAAGAAAAAGCTATGTAGTCAACCAAATCTTAACTTTTATCTTGTGTTGAGCACTGATTTTCCAGATCCATTGATTCAGCTAGTTAAGTTCACTTTGTCATTAGTAAAACAGTATAATAATGCATGGGCCATAGGACCTCAGCCTTGTTATGTCTAATAGCATATTTTTGAGCTACCAACTGAAATAAACATTCACTACTTTGCTATGATGCCTAAATGATAAGGTCCTTGCTATTGTTCATGTGAACTGTTATTAGATTGACAGCTACCTAACTAATTAATTCATAACAACTACCAAAATGGCCAATCTGAGTGTTTTGAGAGGGTATAGTTATTACTGACTAAAACAAGAAAATCAGTAGAACATTATTTTAGTAAATAAAATGTGTGAGTCTGTAAATGCAAAAGAATTTTTGCCGTACATGTAATGTAATGAGCAAATGGGGGTTATATTCAACTGATGAATCACTGAACTCTACCTCTGAAACTAATAATACACTATATGTTAATTAATTGAATTTAAATAAAATTTAAAAGGAAAGAATTTTTGCCGCTAAATCTACTTTGATTGCTACATGACACAGCCCACTATTTCTGAACTTAATATTACATAAATATTCAGATAAAAGACAAGAAAGAGAAATAATTATCAGTAGTTTCCTTCTGATTTTGGTCAAATATATAAATTGTCACATAAGAAAATTACATTGAAAAATGAATTTTGCATTCATTTTTTCAATAGTCAGGATTTATAAGCTTAAGAAACATTAAATAATAGTTGTTATTTATTATTGTTTTGTTGTTATTTGGCCATTTCGCCTCTCACCTGTCACAGTAATAATAAAGTGATAATGATGATAATAGAAATCATTCTTTGGGGTAATAAAAGTGATTTTTAAATCTCTCCAAACAGTGTCTGGCATACAGTAGGCATTCAATATCTACTAAGCCCAGTTATCTTTTGATCACCCCTATGATATTATAATTATTATTACTAGTATTGTTTAAAAATTAAGGGATTATTTTTAGGTAATCAATTAGTTCAAATATTCTGCATCCTATATCATCTTCCTGTTTTTTTCATATAATAAGCATTTAATTTTTCTTCTATGCTCTCTTAAATAATTTGATTTTTGTTTTTTTAGAACTGCTGACACTGTTTATGTAAGAACCATGCCCCAGCCAATTTCAAAAGAACCCAAGATGACTCAGTGCGTCAGCATAATATAATTAAGAGTGAAAAAGAGGGTCTAGCCGAAGGAAGGTAGGCAAGTATTTCTGCTCTGTTCACAGAGCAGAACAATCCAGCAATAATCTTGGCTGTAAATTTTTTGGCAGCTTAAGCAAAAAGAGAATTCTACAGCATTGCACAGGAGTTTCCATTTTCTGGTTTCAAAAGCTTAATTCCGAATACACCCCTGTCTCCCCCTGCTCCCATGTTCAAACACTGCAGGTCTCAAGAGTAGTGTTTATATTGATGCCCAGTATGGGCTGGGCTCCCTATAAATTGACAGCTTTGCTGAGAATTCGGATCTCAGTCTGAGCATATCTGCTCCTCACCCCTCAGTCCATAGTAAGTCATTAGCCCCATTTCAACATTCCATCACCTGCTGTCCAGTTCCTTCCAGGTGGAGCTGTCTAGGAGTGCACGCTGTTCCCCTACTGGGCTCTGATGCTTCCACCACGTACTTGCCCTGATTTCCCATTCCTGCACTTTAATCTTATTGCTCCTGAGTATAACGCCACATCTTTCTATTCTTCTTCTTCTCCTTCTTCTTCTTCTTCTTCTTCTTCTTCTTCTTCTTCTTCTTCAAGATTTATTTATTTATTTTAGAGGGAGAGAGAGCAAATGAGCAGGGTGAGGGGCAGAGGGAGAAAACCCCCAAGCAGACTCCCTGCTGAGCCTGAACCCAAGTACGGCTTGATCCCATGACCCATGAGATCATGACCCTAGCAGAAACTAAGAGTCAGACACAACCGACTAAGGCACCCAGGCACCCCTCGTGACTTTCTCTTCTTAAGTGTCCATAAATGTGTCTATATGCAAACCCTCACCACTCACCACCGTCCACCCTCTCTTCCAACCCATCATGGCGCTCCTAGGTCATCACACTCTACCTCTTTATCTCCCCAAAGACAGCACATACATGAAGGCAGAATGTCCTCTTCCACTTCTGCATTTAGTATGTCCTCAAGTCTTTAAATAGAAAAAGAAAATTTATCTGAGACAGCATTGTCAGGGAAACTAAAAAGGATAATGATTGAACAGTACATTATAGGATGCAAAAGACCACAAAATTACATTCTAAAATCATGCTATGATAGAATGCATCTAATATGATACAAATCCAACCTATAGGCTAAATTCCTTAAACAAATTTGCTAACTATGCATCAATACCTTGAAACAAGAGTAAAAGTTTAAAATAACTCACAGAAAAACACATATTTAAGCTGTGTATATACTTGAAGGATAATTTCTATTGTTATGCAGCTAGAATTTATTTAACCAATATGGTATCAATATTTACAGTAACATTAGGTTTAAGGTAAAAATACTTACCTAGCTAGATTTTATTCATAAGCCCACCCTTTTTATTAAATGTTCTTTAAAATGTAAATGCCTCTCGACTGAAGTTGAGACAATAATTTTTGTATAATTTGATGTTTTTAATACACCTTAATTACATTATCTTCAGTGTCAGAAATATTTATGATTAGGTTAAAACACATTTCAAAACCTTCTGATTAAACATCTCATCTAGATCAGAAAAATGACCTTTTATCGATCAGCAGTTAATTGACTTTTGTCTTTCTATCAAATCAACAACAATGATGACCTTTTGGAGAAAAAGAAAACTGTCAAACATATCCTTGAAGTCCTTGAAAAATACATTTTTTAAAAGTAATCTGTTTTGGTAAGAAGGCAAAGTCCCAGTAAAACTCTATAATTAACAGAAGCATTGCTTTACTACATATTTCTTCAATTCTTGAACAACGTCTTTTTATGTACTTGTAAGCAGGCATGTGATATTATTATCCCTTCTTAAAATCTAGGAAATTAACAGTTTGGTGTGCTTCAAGACCTGAAATTAATTTGTGTATCATCAGACAATTATTACCTACTGACTCTCAGTAACGTAATTGTTTATTTCTTACTGCTTATCCAGTAATTATAGTGTTAGAAAGACTTGTAAAATTTAGCTTTTTTCAATTCTTCATCTTCCAAAGAAAAAAATATATTTTTAAAAGAAAATGATTCACTGGATCTATATTGTCAAAATCTTTGTAGATAATTTTTTGTTCACAGATCATTGACCCAATAAACTGGAGTAATTACGTTTATTGGAGTCCATTAGATGCCAGACATGTGTGGTAATGGCTCAATTCAGCTCTCAAAATGAAGGCACAAATGGTCAGTCGGCTTGTAAAGATCAATTGTATGGTAGACTGAAGCAAATACGTCAACTAAGGGCATATCCAAACTAATGTGCATGCAGTCCTTCAAACATAAAGATGAAGTATTGACTCACCTTCTAGACTGTGCTAATTTTCCAGTTCTACCTCTACTGTCTTGCTTTATCTTTCTTGTATCTAATATCACAAATTTTTGAGCAAACCAGCTGAAATAAACATTTAGTACATTGTTATGAATAAAGGAGACTAGCTCCTGAAGTTACTTTATTTATGACTGTGGCCTGAACTAAGGATATATCCATGGTATCATTAGAAAGCATAAGGAATATGGAAATGTATGGTGAGATAGGATTTGTGCTTCATTCTGGGTGCCGTCAAGACAACTTTTTAAAGCTCTTCTGTCTAGAGATAAAACCAAGTTTCTCCAAGATCTGAGGATACCTGGATTAATAAAACAAATACACATTAAGTCACAAGAGTATCCTTTCCTGATCAGTTTTTATTCACCAAATTATGAGACCTTCTTTTGCCTTCAAATACCTTTTGACTACTAACAGAAGTTGTTTAGGACATGTTGTTCTTAACATGCTCTGTCCTTTATTAATCAACTTGTATTCAAATTATCCCTTTTGGGACATTATCATTAGTGATTTCACATTGTTGATATAATAACTCTTGCCCTACTGCTGCATAATGTTCCACAATAATACCCTTGGGCTTTCTCTCTCTTTCTCTTTTTTCAATATGGCTTTCCCTTAGCTTTATTGAGGTATAATTCAAGTATAAAATTATATACATTTAAAGTTTACAACATGATGATTTGATAAATGTATACATCGTGAAAAGATTTTCACCATTGAATTTAACACCTCACATAGTTACCTTGTGTGTGTGATAAGAATCCTTACGATCTGTTCTCTTAGCAAATTTCAAGTATACAGTACAGTATTATTCACGACAGCCACCAAGCTGTACATCGGATCCCCAGAATTTATTCATCATCTAACCAGAAGTTTGCATACTTTGACCAACATTTATCCCTTTTCCTCATTCTATATCCATGGCAACCACCATTGTATAATCTCACTCATAAGTTGAATCTAAAAACGACAAAAAAAAGAAAAAAAGCTGAACTCATGGAAACAGAGAGTAAAGTGGTGGTGGTTGCCCTTGGTCTATCCACATTGAAGTATGTTTGATGGTCTTTTAAGGACAGGGATCATATTACATATTTTATGAACTATTGTATTCCGTGACAACTACAATGTTGGATCATTATTTTTTGAATGAATATTGTATACATTCTGTTCTTATTAATACTGGAAGAGAATATATATCTTCTTACTCCACTTGTGTTATATCTAGGCACCTAAATTCAAACCATCCTATTAGATCCTATGTTAATTAAAAATACCTAAGATCTATACCACTTTACTTATTTTTCCTTTTCCAGTGTTCTATTCTAAGACCTTTGTCATAAATACCATTATTTGATCTGAAACATTTATTCTAAAGACAAGAGAAAGGGATTAATTTTAAATTATTTCTAATAATGAAATGAAGGTTCCAAACTTTGTACACTTCCAGAGAGAGCACACCATTTCCTTCATGTAAGTAAAAAGAGAGTTTGATGCAGCTCGTATTTATAAAATGAAAACTAATCTCTGGTTAAAATTTCATAAAGAGGGGCACCTGGGCGACTCAGTCAGTTAAGCATCTGCCTTCAGCTCAGGTCATGATCTCAGGATCCTGGGTTTGAGTGCCACATCAGGCTCCCTTGCCTTGTGGGGAGTCTGCTTTTCCCTCTGCCCCTCCTCCCATACACACATGAGCACTATCCCTCTCTCTCTCAAATAAATAAATACAATCTTAAAAAGATAAAATAATAAAATAAAATCTCATAAAGAATTTTGGACTTCAGAACATCAAGAATCATGGGAGCCAAGAGGCCAACTGTATTTCAGTTTTGGATCTCTCTCTCTTTTTTTCTTTTTTAAAGATTTTATTTATTTATTTGACAGAGAGAGAGAGGCAGCAAGAGAGGGAACACAAGCAGGGGGAGTGGAAGTGGGAGAAGCAGGTTTCCTGCTGAGCAGGGAACTCGATGAGGGGTTCGATCCCAGAACACTGGTATCATGACCTGAGCTGAAGGCAGATGCTTAATGACTGAGCCACCCAGGCACCTCTCAGTTTTGGATCTCCTATTGGTCCTATTCCATAAAATACTCATTTATTTTTAAATTTACTATTTATTTACTAATCCAGTGACTTACAAAATAGTTATACTGCTTGATAGATGACCTAAATTTAAATGTTACTTACTACAATTTTACTACAGAGAGAGAGAGATAAGAGTTGATAATGGCTAATAAATTAAAAAAGGTAAGATCTTTACATTGTCCTTACAAAAGTATAAAGATGATACATAGGATGTGGTATGTATATAGGTATTGGGAAACTGAGAAGAGAATAAATATGTCTTTCTCATTTTTCTGATCCTACTTTAGTTCTAATAAGAAGTGACATCATTTTTCCTTTTTGAAAGTTCTTTTACCTTTACTTAGCAATTTCAGAGTAATTAGTTGGTGTTTTAGCAGCCTCAGTGATGACCAGTGAGGCTTTACTTTGTTGTAGCTGATTTTCATTATGGATGATCAATTTTTAAAATATTTAATGTACTTTAAACCATTACATCTTAACTGTTCTTTATGTCCAAAATATCTCATCTTTTACCCCATTTGAATCACTTTAGGCTAACTCCTGGATTCTATTGATAAAATCCCATTAGTCTTGTTCATGTTTCATCTTCCATATTTTCTGTTCCAAACCTAGAATTAGCAATTTTTTTTCTAGTGGAAAGTGGTACTTACAGATACTTGGGGCCCAGGGATTCTCATTTCTTTTGGGTTGTTATAGTTTTTAAGATTTCTCAGTGCATAGAGTTAGAATTACATAATTTTTAAAAAGAAAAAATAAATCATACGTTCATAATACTATTACAATTCAAATTAGAGACTATTGAATTTTAATTCTTGGATTTTATACTTTGATTTCTTTTCTCATATACTGAAAATCTTGGTTCCTAATGAATTGAGCATAATATTTGTCATATTGTATACATATTATAATTTAAAATAATAATTTACTATCACTTCTAATAAGATTAATAAATGCAATTTAAAATTATTTTTGGTTTTTGTCCTTTGGATATGTGCAAGTGGGAAGTACAAATTTTAACTCTAGGCATACCCTGTCAACCCTGCCATCTTCAGAATGTTAGAGTTCTCCTTGTTTCTTAATATCCTTTTTATAGAATATATGCATTTCAACATATATTCTTTTAATTCAATTATTTTAGCTGAATACTTACAAATTTAAAAAAATTTAGACTCCGTGAACCCCCCAAAAAAGGCAACATATACACAGAAATATTTTTGAACTACATTGAAAATAAAGTTGCAGAACTTTGGATCTATTTTTCTCTGAAAAACATGTAGAGTTTCAATGAGAGCATCTGAAACGTTGTTAGATCTAAGGCAACTCAGGGTCACACTCAGCAGAGTTGTCTGACATTTTGTATTTGTTCTCAATGTGTTTGTTCAATGCTTTTTTATTTAGCCCTTGTTTTTAATATCTCTTGAACCATATTTGAACTCAAAAACATTGAGAAGATGTGTTGAATAAATGCAAATGAGAATATAATAGTCTTTTGATAAAGGAGCACATTGCAAAACAATAATATGCATGCAGAATATGCCAATTACCACAGTGCATGCTCTCATAAAGACTGAACGAGAAGTTATGTAGATAGAATTTGATAGTAAAATGCATAGTACAAAAGGAGCACCTAATTATGTGATAGAAAAATTTGTGAGATAACTAGTAAAATGGATAAAGAGTCTGAGGGATAGTAACATCCCTTCCTTCACTTGATCCAGATGAAGGTAACGATCTTGCTTGAGAAGATGATGATGGAGGTTGTGGAGAAGAGTTATGAGTCAGCAAAGAAGTTGATATTAAAAACAAGCCTTATATGGTTGAATAGATTCACGAGTTGTGTCATGGTCCATAACAAAAATGGCAAAGGGAACAACATAGTTTATATCGAAGCAATTATATGTAACTGTCTCATTCATAAAACTTTATTGATGAATGAGACCATATCAATAAATATTTTCTAGGTATATGAAGCAAGTTTGTTTGAAAAGCACTGTCCATCCTGAGATTTATCTCACAACAGAAGAAATGTCTGGTCTCCAAGAATTAAAGGACAGGCTGACTTCAATGTTCAGGGTAAACTGTAAGATGCTAAGTTAAAAATCTTATAAGTACAATGTTACAAAAACTTCTAGGTAGTCAAAGAAATGATCAAAAGAAAATCGCCAATTATCTGGAGATTAAATTACAGAGTTGGGGTGAAGAAAGAGGATTTTCTGGTCTAAGTAATATAGTTTTCCCATCATAACGTATTACACAGCAAACATATCACAAAGGAGGCCCTGTGCAACAATGACAGTTCTCTTACGCATATGGACTATTTTGTTCAGCATAGTTACGATTTCCAAAAATTTTCACTACTCTGAATCCATGGACCACAGGGTTATTACAGCTTTCAAGGCATGTCTGCTTATTCCTTATATACTATCTCCCAGTATGTGTATTCCCACCAAGAAATTTCACTGGAGGTGTTTGAAAGAGTCTTGGCTTGTAAACAGATCTCTACAGTTAATTGGGGAAACTCTGTAAAGATTTTCTCCACGAATAATGAATGCTGTATAGGTGAAACTATCCCTGTATACTGTTCCCTTTCCCAAGACATTAAAAAGATTTTAAGCATAGAAAAATGTTCTTGAAAATGAACCTGGGTTTGAAGAAGTTGATGAAAAAAAAAATGTAGGCAGGCTTGAAAGCTCATCTCTAAGAAAATAACAACTGTTGAATTTGTTCAATCAGAACATGATGAGAATAAAGCCAATAGGGAACAGCCAATCAAAACATCAATAATTAAAAAGAATGTATGAATCTCTTCCTACAATTATGATGCATTGAATATGGCTGTGAGGCCCAATAATGACTTGTGTTTCTGACCTGGGTAATCACACGGTGATGATGCATCAGAGTTGGAAGGATATAACCTTTGGTATGAATATGATTGAGTTTTAACCACACTGAATTGTACATTTCTTCATATTATCAACGTATTTTAATTGACTATACAGTGTTGAAGGTCCAGAAGTGTTCATATAGAAATTAAGTAATATCAACAGAACGTTTTACTGATTAACATTAAAAAGTAGAATTATATTGGGGTGCCTGGGTGGCTCAGTCAATCAAGCATCTGACTCTTGATTTCAGCTCCAGTAATGATCTCAGGGTCATGAGATCAAACCCCGCATCAAGCTCCATGCTCTCTCTTCCTCACCCTCTGCCCTTCCCCACCACCCTCTCTAAAAAAATAAAATAAAATAAAAATAAAATAAAAAATAAAAATAAATAAAATTATCAGAAAGACTGTGGTTATCTAAGGAATTTCTGGAGAATGAGAAAAAAGACATCATAGGACAACATACACAGTATCAACATTTGAGGCTGAGAAAGAAAAGTAAGCCCACAAAGGAAACTAGGAGACATGAGATAAAATTTTAGGAAGAAAACAAAACAATACTAGAGATGGAATTGCATGGAAGCTCCTATAAACTAAATGTTTGTGTCTCCCTTCCCCCCTTCTTACCCATAATTCATATGTCGAAACCCTAACTTTCAATGTGATGATATCAGGAGCATTGACCTAGTCGTTAGACAACCAATTCACAAAATTTAGACCTTAAAGTGGAAAGCTGGTATTTATGACTTTGTTTGAGGTTAGGACATGCAGGTTGAGTTGGCTGTTGAAACTGAAATTGTATTGTATGTCACCAAATAATATCTTCTAAAAATGTGTATGCATATATACTAAATCTAGTTGCCAATAAAAACCTAAGTGTCAGGAAGACGAATATAATAAGAAAAGTGATAGTGAGTTGTTGAAGAATTTTAAACTGCATTTTTATTACTATGTGCCTTGTATAGGACCTTTCACTATTTTAAATATTTATGGAAGTATTTATTTCTCATTAGTATCATGGAAATTTTATTGAAATATTCAAATTAATGTTCCAACAGAGGATATTTTCAAGGCATATTAAGGGAAAAGTATCTTTTCTTTCTGTAATTCTTCTCTTAAATCTAGGGTGTAAGGGAGGAGATTTTAAGGCAAGATTGGAAATATACTTAAAATTCTATACATCATGTATTTCTTCCCATGGGATTTAACTTCATACTGGAATGGCTTTACGGATGAGTGACCTATGAAATTACAGAGACCTATGCTTTGTGTTAGTTTAATACTCTGTTTTCACCACTTTGAAATTCTTTATTTTTTTTAACAAGAGACTATATATTTTCATTTGGCACTGAGCCCTGCAAATTATGTAATCTATCCTGACTCCATCAGTTCAGAGATGTTTTTCTTTATTCACTCATATGTCTTGGCCCCTAAAATAGTAAGTGATTATAAGTAGGCATTTAGTAAATATTTGTTAAATTAAATTGCACACTTCAGGCTCAGATAAAAGCCTCCAGCTGCATAGTGATGGCTAACCAGCACCGTCTCCATTTCTAGTCCTATTTTAATAATATGACTTTCTTTTCCTCAAAATAAAGGGGTAGATGAGTATAATATCTTTGAAACAATTGATCCTGCCTTGTTTATTAAAATCTAAAAGTGAAAAATATACTGTTTGGATTATAGAGAAAAAACACAGGCTGTCTTCTTATTTAGAGAAGAGTGTTCTTCTTTATTTAATTCAACAACACAATGAAGCTTTAGAAACATTATCTCATTCTGTCTTCTTACATGATTCATGTTTTTAATTGGTGGCTGTGTACTTGAGTTTTCCAGGATCACATCATCAGATTTAAGCTTTGTTCTCTTTTTAACTCTCTTTGACAGTTTCCTTATACTCAAGAACTTGACTAGCTATTTATTAATACTACCAAAATTTGTAACATCCCTCAATAAACTCTAGACAAATACATAAACATTCTACTAATATGTTTGCCTAGATGTTTCATAGACACCCAGATCTCAGAAATCCAAGCTTTATTTATTTTCCCATGTGCTGTCTGACTCCATTAAACATACACATACTCCCATAGAATTTTGTTTGCTGGTTTATATAAATATCTATCAATTGGTGGCAATTGAATATCACAGATGTGTTACTTTCCCAAAACAAAAATTGAAAATTGAAGTTTTTCAACTGAAAAAATTAAAGTACAAAGTATTTCAAATTCTTAATTATACCCAGAATGATTCTTAAGCTTACGTATTTACTGTTGTAGAATCTCCAATAGTATTTAGGTTGAAGAATCAAGAATGATTAAATCTGAACTCTTTTTATCTTTACTTTTGTTTATTATTTATAAACATAATTATATACATATATGTATCTATAACAAAATTATATATATAATTATAAACAATAATAAAAATAATAAATAATACTTATCTTTGGACAGACCATATAACTCTAAAGAAGAAAGCATAAAATCTCTTGTAAAGGATAATCCCAGATGTATCTCTGAACAAGAGGAAATAACAGGGAACAGATTTACCTTTCCACATGAAACAACTAAATTGTGGGGATAAATGCAAAATACTATGCTTTCAAATCCTTTTAAAAGGTGGTGACAGTTTACAGCAAAATGCATACACACACACACACACATACATACATATACACAATTTTTGTGGCACTAATAAAAAAATCCAGAGATAAAGTGCCTGAGAACAAATGGCAGAAAAGCCAAGAGAGGATGAATATATTCTGCTCTAAATTAAAATTACAAAGAGGCATGAGGAAAGATTTAGAATGTACTTATATGTTCATTGTCTTGATTTTGATGCATTTTCATGGGTGAATCTAATGTCAAAATTTATAGAATTAGTTCACTTTTAACTATGTGTAGTTTAATCACATGTTAATTATTCAATAAAGGATTTGAAAATGTCAGTAGCTAATTGAGGCTAGGTTATTAAATTTGGAAGAATGCTCTCAAAGAATACTTCTCACTGTCGTACACTGTTCGTATAGACATGTGAGATCTCACTAACTTCATGTATGAGAATGGGACCCTTTAAAATAGGAATTTATTTTTATTTGCTTATTTTTAAATGGCAGTTTAAGTGTTGTATTTGGAATGTAACCTACTTGCATTTTTCCAAGAACTTTTCCCACCGTGAGATGTGACGCCTGACACCATGACTCTATCACTAGCCACACCCGAAGGTAAGAGGGTTAGGCACCTGATCCAAAGGGTGCCATTGAGAAGTTTGTCTTCTAAAGTTGTATTTGGGGTTGTGAAATACGTGTGCTTCTCTCTGAATGCTTGATTTGTGGGCTTCTATAAACAGTTATGCACACAGAGAACTGGAGAAAGCTAGCCTGCAGAGAAACGGAGAAGGGAGGATATGCTCTGAGAGGCCCTATAATAGGGTGTCATTCAGCACTGCAAAGAGGACTGAGTCACATCTGCTTGGGATGTAATTGCTTTCCAGTTGCTAGTCCAGTCTCAGGAGTTTAGACTGTATCTCAATGAACTGTAACTTATTTCTATTTTTTAATAACATATATCACTTTTCCTCCCCTCTCGCTCTCTTTCTTTCTTCCTCCTTCCTTCCCTCCATCCTTCCTCTGTTCTTCCTTCTGCTCATTTTCTCTGTATGTTTTTTCCTCTAAATAAGATTTAATAGAGTTTCTATTATTTAGAAACAAAAGATCCAAAAAAAAAGACTTTTAAAAATTTCCTGGAGTTCATACCTTTGATTTTGAAAGTCAATTCCCTTTACTTATATGACAAGTAACAATTACATCTATTTGTGAATATATACATACATATACATATTTCATGAAATGCATAATTTCAAGTTATAGCCATTCTCCATCTCAATGTCAAATATTGAAATAAGAAATTGCACCATGGATTCAGAACACTGAGACAATCACTAAATAAAACCTAGTAAAAATGACCTGGGAAAGAGCGTTTTTAAAAACACCCATCATGCAGAAATATATGTGTTTTGTTCTTTCTCACTGGGTTGTGATGGAAGAAAGGGAGCAATTTGTTTTAAGAAAGCTGAAGAGGTGATTTATGTCGATTCTAGACCAATGTGGTGAATTCGGTCCTCAATACTCATAGACCAGCCTGTGGTCAGTAGCACAACCTGCTTGGCAAACTTTGAGGAAGCTGAAAAGGCCAATGTTCGACACTTTTTGTGCAGAGAACTGATTTATTCTTTGCTTTTCTTAGCAGGTGTTGACACTATCATTTTTATTAGGAATTTGATGAAAACATATTGGATGACCTTTCATACATGCTGATGTATGGCCTTTTTCCAAGCCTTTTTCCCTTTCTCCCTGAACAGGATTTGAGAAGCTATAAGCTACCGCCCAATTTCAGCTTTCTCTTTTATGGATCTGTCCCTGAGGCTACATGACAGTTTTGCTGAAATTGAGCCAATGCATCTCAGATGATCACACACAGGGTGGTCTGTCTGCTGCTTTCACTTTCCAAACATCCGTGACTACGTGAAATTGTTTTGTGTTGTGCTAAGAGTACCTTCTGCCCAAATGCCTGTGGCTTCCCTATCTTACCTTATCCTTCAACAGCTGTTTGGGATTCTCTCCTACTGCCATTTCCACCTTTACTGCAAGAACAATCCCCACTATTGAAGATTCTTTCTTCTAATCCTGCTTGCTAAGTGACTCGGCTGAAGGGCGGGAGCCTTATCTTTTTTTTCATCTTTATATTCCTTGTATCTTGTAAAAACGTGATGTTTTGTACAAAAAGAGGCACAGAATAAATGCTTGACATACTTTAATGAATTCTTGATTTTGGATATGAAGGGGTGAGGAATCGTTTTTCTTCCCAGCTTCTTTTCTATCTCTCAAAATTCCTGGTGAGGAGCAAAGAGGATTCAGGATTCACTGAGATTTAAAAGGCTCATTCTTTCTATGTATGTTTGACGATCACCTGGTTAGTGTCTGAACAAGTTTGGCAGACTATAAACATGAACTAGAATGTACTAAAAAAAACCACACAAGAATTCTTTGAGACAATATGACCAACTTAACAAAGATTTGGAAGTTAGAAGACCCAGATATTAAACCAGACTCTGACAACAATCTGTTTTGTCTTGACGTATCCTATGAACATAATTTTGGTATATCCTGTACAATTTAGAATCTCGCCACAAAAACGCCCACTAAAACTTTCTGGGTCCACTCTTCCTTTTGGAATAGTTTCCCTTATTCTAATATATATATATATATTTTTTTTCTCATAAAGGCTACTTATATAGCCCCCATTTAGCCTCAAAGAAAAACCATGCTTCCTGGCATTAGAATGACAGAAAAATTCGTAAAGAACAGATATTTATATGTCCACCCTGAAACAGTCTAATATATATATTAATATGCACTAGGTTATTATAATTAATTAAAACAGTGTTATAATGTAGGGAAAGAACATTAAATATACAGCAAGAATATGAGAGAAACCAACTTCAAAATTTTGGACGTGCTTCTAAAACGGGATGTTATGGAAGTTTCCCTGAGGAAGTGAGATGTTTGTTGGTTCTGACGAATGAGTTAGAACTGGCCAGCAAGGTGGACGGTATGCTAGGGAGATGAATCAGCATGTACAAAGATTATCTGTGGCTAAATGGAGCATCTCAAAGATAGTCTGCAGCTCTGGAGCTCAGAAAAAAGAGAGAGTATGGAGTGTGATGAGGTTGGAGATGTAAGTGGAGGCCAAGCCTTGCTAGACTTGAGGTCTTCTCATAAGCAATGGAAAGGATTGGAGAGTTCTTAGCAAGAAAATGACATGATGAAGTTACGTTAAAAGTAGAGAATACACTGGAAAAGAGCAAGAAAAAATGCAAAGAGATTACTTGGGAGACGATATAAGTAAGCTATGTGAAAAGTGCCAGTAGCCTTATACAAGAGCAAGGATGGTATACCGCAGGGGATATTTCCCAGCTCTTTCCCCAGTTACCTATTGAATGTTATCTATTGAATGGGTCCTAACTAATGGTTTTGAGCAGAAGGGATATGAGCCACTTCTGGGAGTGATTAAAAAATCCAACATGTACCCTCCATGCTCTCACTGTTTTACCAGCATGATCCAGATACAGTAAAGTCATAGGAAGCACAAGGCCAGATGACAGATGGAGAACCATTGCATGAGAGGGAGCCAACCACAACCAGGTATATTCTATCTTGGAATATTTTCTGAATGGAATACTTTTTTTTGGTTTGAGCTATTACACATTACAGCAATCTAAGTACTCCCACTATTACAGATATTTAGTGAATGTTGTGCAATAGGCAGGACTCAGAAATTGTTCGGTTGGACTTGGCAGGATACAATCATGTGTGCAGAGAGATTAAAGGGCTCCGGAGGCAGATTATTTGGGTTCATAGCTCATCTCAGCAACTTCCTAATTATGTGACCTTGAGCAAGTTACAAAATTTCTCTATAAATCACTGTAAGTCTTTAAGTTCTAATTACGTTAATAACCCAGGTTATGGAGTGGTGAAAAAGAATACATGAAAGTATATAAATAAATAGGAATATCATCAAGTATATAGAAAGTATCCTGCACAAGAAGCTAGTATCACTTATATCAATATATTAATGTTTTATTAATATAACATTGATATATTGGACATTGTTATCAGCATCATTAGAGGGGAATCTGATTAAGAGATAAAGGTCACAGGGAAATTCTTTGGAGTCTTACGTTGGATCTGCCTTTAGATAACCAAGCAGAAATGTCAATAGGCAATTGAGACGTAGGGGTTTGGCTCTCAAAAGAAAGGTGTAGAATAGAGATAGAAACTTGAAGTATTTTGTAAGCATTTGATCTTTAAAGGAAGGTGTATGGATGAGTATGTCTAAGTATATAGAAAAGAAAAAACAAAGAATTAAGTCTTGGGCTGATCTTAAGGAATTAGAACATTTCATGGGAGAACTAAGAAGGATTAGTTTGTGGGGGACCTGAGAAAACAGGCCAGAAAGGTAGAGCTATTGTCACAGAGGCTAAGGAAAGAGGTGCGTTGCAAGAGAAAGGAAATCCTCAATGATATTAAATTCTGCTCAGGGGTCCAATAAGGTTAATTACTTGATACTGGTTTACAGACTTGATTTGAACCTCAGTTTTCAGGTTTAAATAATTTCTTTCTGATTCTTCTCTTTAACTGAAGAATTATTTAGTTGTATTTTATTTTATTTTTTATAGACACATAGTTTTATGATTGTTAGTTTTTAATTTATCCTTTCTCATTGACAACTGGTATTTTATATTTGGTCATGAAATATGATACTGTTTCTTTTGGATTTTCTTTCAGGCTCCCTTGGGGTAGCATTATGACCTGATATGTGCTTAATTTTGTCAAGTTTCAAGTGTGCATGATAAGAATAAATATAGTCATATTGTTGGTGTAAATATACAGCTATTAATTCTAGCTAATTACTATTTCTTCAGATCTTCAATAATTTTGCTTATCTTTTGTCTGCCAAATCTATCAATTTTTGAGACACATGTGCTACAACTTCCAACTACATTTAATGAATTATATTGCCCTTTTTTCATATATATTCATAGTTATTGTATTTTAGTGAGCAGATCTTTCTTTTACCAGTATTTAAAATTCCACTTTTCCCTGATGATTTCTGTTTTCCTTGACTTTGTTTTTCTCTCATATTAATTTGTTATCCCAGGTAAAATCCTGCTTGGATGGGAGGATGAAGCAACGATACAACTCAGTTCCAACAGCTTCTCTCGCAAGCTCACATCCGATGTCTCACGCCCATGTATCTCCCGTTAGAGGATTCTGCCTGGCAGGGAGCTCTCTGTACTTCTTGCATAGATGTTTCCTTTGGTTGTGCTGTTCCATGCTGATGGGCTCAGGAACGAGTGTCAAGGGCAGGCTCAGTGACGATGCCCTTTTGGTTATAACATCCTCATAAAATAATGTCAGTGTCTCCCCTCACTGAATCCAACTGTCTGAGAGCTGGAGTTCCATTGCTCTGCCTCTCAGTGGTGAAAGGGTGAAAAAGGAGGAACTTAGTGTGATGTGAGGGTCCAAAATTTGCATGACAAAAAGTCTCACCCCTCAGGTTCCCATAGATGACAGTGGTCCCTCCACTGTTCTGGCCTGCCATTTTCTGCTTCTGTGACACTTCCATGTCTTTAGTATTTTTTCAAAAATTTTATTTGAGTATCTCAACTCTGTCAGTCTCCCACTTACAGCATCTCTAGGGTTACACTGGAAAGAGGGAGTCAGCAGCCCACATTAGTTTGTCATCTTATTAAGAACCAGAAGTCAATTTTGATATACTGTAGAAATCTAATTCTTCAAACTGACAAATTGATATTTAAATCAGGCTATTGTAATAATCCTCAAGCAGATTGCATTGCAGGTGTCTAAAAATCTTATAAATAACCTCTTCTAACAAGCAGTATGCTGTATATCATCCAAAATGAGAAAGTAAGGATACGTGCTTTAAAAAGTACACATTTAAACTTTTACTCAGGTGAAATATGCACAAACACCAGGCTTCAATGCAGATGTTGGCTGGGGCTTAGGTTACTGTTAGGCCTCAAGGTACAGGGACTATACTGTTTTTGTTTCTGATTCATTCAATCTATTACTGAAAAGAAAAACAAGCAAACAAAAAAGTAAAACAAAAACAAAAGATAGTGAAGAAACTAAAGACATTCATGTAGCTGCAAGGTTATTTTCTGACCAGCCCAGTTTTAAAGAAATATATATAAGACATCAGTTTGTGATGTAAAGCAAATAAAAATTTAACAGCATGGGTTTTAAGAACAGATTCAAGAAAATCTGAATTTAAAATGACAGAGGAGTGCAGTAAATGCTAAAATACTTCAAAAAATTAAAATAAAATAAATGTTTGTAATACAGGGAGTTACAAAATATATGAGTGACATCTACATAAAATATTTCAAGCTCATCTTTTAAATCTTCTGTACATAGTGAGGAGACACTAAATTATTTTAAGTACAGATATTTAGAAAGATAACTGGATCTATTGTGAAAAGTTTGACTAAATTTCACTTTCAGTTTATCCTATTAGATAATTTTTTTAAACAAGGTTCCAGAGGCTTCATAGGACTTCAGCAAAATTTGGGTTCACTTGTTCTTTTAAAATACATAGTCAATTCTTGATTATTCTTGATTAGATTATAAATTAACTGGGATTAAGAACTAGGCTCATCCCATAGACAACTGGATTCTATTCTCCCATTATGTAGGTTTTTCCCTTCTATTGTATTAACTCCCGAATCAATATCTCTAAGTCCAGAGCTCTGCTAAAGTCTGGACCCATACATACAACGTTAGCTGAACATTTCTACTGGGAACACTCATCGATCTCCAAAACCCAAGATTTTCCAAACTGAAGTTATTATCCTCTTTAAAAATTAGTGCCTTCCTATAAGTTTCCTGTTCTTGAAAAATGAATAGTACTGCTACCCACTCTGGCTAGAAATAAGACTTGGTTTGAGATCTGTCTCTTTTGTTCCCTACAGATGACTAAGCGCCAGCTCTCTACAAGTTTTTATTAACTATTTATTATTGTTTTAGTCACAGGGGATATTTTCAAATACAATTATTTGTATGTATCATAATAAACCTTTAGCAGACATCATTTTTCCATAATGCAACCATTTTCTATAAATATTTCACTTTTCGGAAGGAAATAATTTTATTCTTTTCCATTCAAATGTCATTATAATACATGTGGCCTGAACTCAAGTAAAAGTTTGAAAGCATCTGCTCTATCTGTGCACACAACAGGGGGTAGAACTCAAATGAAAAAGTGAATTCATAGCATGCTGTGTCATGATATTATTAGACTAATTTTAGTGACTCATTGTACTCATTTTAAAAAATATTATTAAATAAAATTGTGCATAAAAAAGTTATACTTAAATGATCATTATTATCAGCTTTATATAATGAGTGTTCTCTTTAGGTATCATGTAGAAAGAAGTTTCTTTGCTTTAAAATGTAAAAAAAAAAATAAAAATCATTCTGAATTGCCTAAATAACTTTTTAACAAACTCATCAAAGTAATTACGACCTTCTAAATGTTACTGAGGAAGTTCTGTTCCCTGCTACCACAGGAAACTTGAAGGACATGATGCTAAGTGAAATAAGCCGGTCACAAAAAGACAAATACTGCCTGACTCCACTTATATGAGGTACCCTAAAGTAGTCAAAGGCCTAGAAACAGGAAGTAGGATGGTGGTTTCCAGAGGTGGTGGTGGGGGAGGGGAGTTGTTCAATGGGTTTAGAGCTCGGTTTGCAAGATGAAAACGAGATCTGTTGCACAACAGCGCGTATAGCTATGGCGGCATACTCTACGCTCAGAAGTGGTCAGGATGATGAATTTTGTAAGATGAATTTTGTACTACAACAAAATAAGAAACAATTAGAAAATCAAGTAAAAAGGGGAGCTTCAGGAAGCGGTGGTTCGCGGCCCTCCCCCCAGCACACGCCCAGGTCGGAGGGCGCAGCCCAGGGTCCCCGTGGATCGCAAGGCAAGAAGCCCGGGCGACGCTTGGAAAACCGGTCTGCTCAAACCGGACGACTGCAAGATGCTGCCGCAAACGGGTACAAATCTTCGCTGCTTACGTGCGGAAAAGTGCCAGAGTGCGAGGCGAACCAGACCTACCGGTGAGGGAAACGCACGTGGACGCCTCTGCAGAGATCCCAGATTTAAAGCAGCGCCCGAAAAGCGGGATGAGTTTGCCGAACTGCGGGATTATCGACAAGCAGAGGTGGAAAGATTTGAAGCTGAAGCAGTTGAACCTTTGAAAGCTTACGGAGCCGTTTTTAAAAATGGAAGGAGAGGACCTTGAAGCGACATTAAGAGCAAGGAATAGAGAAGCTAAACAGTTAACTCAGGAAGAACATGTTCGGAAACCCTGATGTTCGACATCCTATTTCACAGGCAGAAAGCGACTTGCGGAGAGTTGCGATGGATGCTATCTGAACAACTTGTCTTCTGGAGGAAGATAGGGAGAATTTTGAAAAGCAGAAAATAAAGGATATAAAGACCGTATTTTCAGAATTTATCATTATCGAAATGTTATTTCTTGGCAAAGCATTAGAGGTCTACACTGCTGCCGACCAAAACATAAAATGCTTGATGAGGAGGATTTAGAGATTTTCCAAAATCTCTGTATGCACCAGATTCTTCATCCAGTTTCGATATCGTAAAAGCAAATTCAAAGTGGCCCCTTCAAAGATCACTGTCAGCTAAGCGTGTGTCTGGAACAGGACAGTTATCCACCTGTGCACTAAGAAAGGATCAGCAAGCAGAAGATGATGAAGAGGACAAAGATTGAGACGTTACAGAAGAAGAAAATTAATTTCCTTCCATGAACTTCACACTTCAATATTCATCTTAAATGACTTGGTGTGCAGAATTACTAAATTATAAAACTTGATACTGGCTTCATACACGTTAAACCTCAAAATGAAATCCTACTGGATATGGAAATTAAAGGAAATTTATCCTGACCAGAAATTAAGGTTTTAAAAAATATTACGCACCAATTGTTTCTTTTTTTAAATAGATTTTTATTTATTTGTCAGACAGACAGCACACGAGACCTGTAGGCAGAGAGAGAAGAGGCAGAGAGACGCCATCCCAGGACCCTGAGATCATGACCTGAGCCAAAGGCAGACGCTTAACCGACTGAGCCACCCAGACATCCCATCACACCAATTATTTCAACACCCAATCTAGCAGTATGTGGTTTTTGTATAGGTTCCATTTTTTAAAAAAGATGGTGTGCTTCAAAAATATTGCATATCAACACACTATACCTAGTTGAAGTTGCAATAAGAGTAGATGACAGGAAACGAGTTCTAACAATTCCACCTGCTTCTTCTGCGCTCATCACCAAAAAAGGGTCTTTAGTCACTCTGATTAAATACAAATCCTATTCTGTAAAGCCTTAATCAAAAAGACAAGTTTTTTTCTTTAGCTTTGTTTTTTTCACTTTTACTACAACTTGAAGTTTCATTATTTGATACGTAATTTACTTTTCAACAAGACTGTAATTACTTTTGATTAAGGGTAACGGGACACTAGGATATCAGTGTCTTAAAAGCACTATAAAGCATAAATTTTAGCTTCAAAAAGAAAGGCACATTCAGCCTGATCTGGGTTTTAAAATGAAAATACTGTCATACTAAAGCATTATATGCAGTTCTATAACTTTTGGAAAGCTGTAATTTGGTGGGATGTTGCCTAAGAAAACATCAGGGGAAAACATGAATCATTAAAAGTCTATAAAAATGTTACCAAACCACCAACTAATTAATGAAACAGTATGTAGTTTTATTCTTAAAAATAATCCGTTTAATCAGACTCTTTCAGTACGTCCAATGCTTTTGTTTCTTTGGATGGGGATTGTACTCTTGTTATTTCATGGATACGAGTTAGGTGTATAAAAATTATGAAATTTATAAAATCATTTGGGATAACCACAAAAAGCAATTATTCATAACAGAAAAATACTTTCTGGAAGAAAAGTAATAAAAATGGCTTTTGAAGAAGTTTTTACACACCATTCATGTGCTTGTTAAAGTTATTGAAGATAAATAACAAGGTCAGAAAATATATGTTTACAGTTTGATTTAAATGTGTCCTAATCTTCCAAAAAGTATCAAAAAATATCTGTGCCATAATAAGATGTGGGTTAGTTTAGAATTCATAGTTATTAGGTCTTATTCATTCTTAAAATGAGCGAGCTAATGCCAAAATAATGGGCTCTTTCAGTTTGTGGAAAACCACTTAGTTGCTTTGAAATCGTATGTTTAATATAAAGTTATGTTTAGTTCCAATATTGATTGGAGAATATTAGCTTGATTTATTGTTTCAAATAGTATTACATGGTTTTTGTTCTTGGGCCATTATGTCACCAAGTTAGAAATTTATATCAGAAGATAGCCTAATTGTGGCTCCTCAAGTCTGAAAACCCTTTTATAAAAGATTACCATCTACATATTATTGAATAAAATATGTATGAGTTCAGAGACAATATCACTTATAATGCAATTTTTCCTAAAATTATGTTTTCAGTAATACGTATTAAATTTCTTAATGTTTCTGCATCCTCAACATGATTTTTCTATTGATTCAAATCAGTCTCACATGATGCAGATGCTGGATCGAAATCAACTTCAGTGCTATCCTAACAGCCAAGTTCAAAGATTTCCTCTGCCCATAGATTTCGCCCTTACTAGATGCTTAAGTTCAAAGAATCACTGGAGGTACCAACTCCTTAACAGGGAAGGGGGAATATAAAAACGAAAAAACTAGTGGTCCACAATATTTCCACATTTTCTAAAAAGAACAATGAGTTTTCTGGCTTTACTAAAACTATGTGAGTATTATGTAATGGTGATGAAGTGACAGTTTTATTTGAAGAAGACATATACTGCAGGATTGAACTCACATGAGGAAAAGTGAAAGGGAAAAACAGAGAGAGGGAGAGAGAAATTTAGAATCATATTGACTCAGAGGTGAAAAAAGAATGAATATTTTTGAAGCTGGGGTTCCAGAAAATATGTTTGATTACTGGCATACCTATGACAATTATGCTAGTCTCCTATTAGAATTTTAAACAGTTACTAGGATATTTTTATGCATTGAATTTACTTATAAGTAAGATTACAATATTGTTATAAATTTTATTATTTACATTAATTTAACCACCGAATGAATTAAAACCATGGAGTATATGTATTATGAAACTTAAAAATACATTATATTACCAGAAATATAGGTGTTGATCAGAGACATTCTACAGGATTCAATGTTTAAATGAAGTTTGTTTCCTTAATCATCTTCTTTCCATATCTTTCCTAACAGTTCTATAGAAATTTACCCACTCCCTTTCTACTAATGTTCATCTTAATATGCAGGAAAAAAAGCAAAACAAAATAAAATAAAACAGTTCTCATGAAATCAGAATAGAAAAAACCAAAACAGAATTGTAATTCCATCCTTTCAGGCCATAGGTGACTATACACCTTCAATCTATGTGATTAAAAGTCCCCTCAAATGATTCTTCCCTGAAAAAAGACATTTCTCTTTCAAGACACTTGGAATTGATATCTACCATTAAACACATAAATATTAATGGCTAATAATTTTCATATGACCATGCTCATGTTTGTGGGGGGGAAGAAAAGTTTAATCAAATTTTTTAAAATAGCAATTTTTTGGCTCAGTCAGTTAACATCTGCCTTCAGCTCAGGTCATGGGATCAAGTCCCTCATCAGGTTCCTTGTTCATCAGGGAGCCTGCTTCTCCCTCTGCCTGCCACTCCCCCTGCTCGTGCACTTTCTCTCTCTCTGACAAATAAATAAATAAAATCTTTATAAAAAAATAGCCATTTTTCAAATGTTTCCAGCACACTAGTGTATCAATTCTACATGGACTGAAATGAGGAGGAATGTTGTGAATTGCAGGCTCAGAGTAACCTGTAAAACTGCTTAACTCCAACTCAGTATCTTTTATACTTGATACTCTACAAGATCGGTACATAGGCAAAAGGTTAATATAACAAATGCATTTAATTAACTAATGCTTTTGAGAAAATCTTTGGGACAACTCTTTGGTCTAGACACTGGGACTATCAATTACCAAAAACAGCAAAGCTACTGCTTTTATGAGGACAACAAGCAACAGATTTTGTAGTAAGTATTAAACCACATCTGGGATAAATGCCTGCTAGAAATAAGCAACTAGGAAAACTCCAATAACAGGATAAGTCCTAATGTACGTTAGGGCTTGGATAAAGTTTTCCTGAGAAAGTTACTTTGCAACTAAAATGTGAAGAATGAAGGCAACTAAGTATTTAATGAATTAACATGTGAGTGAAATTCATTCAAGATCGAGGAGTCAAATCCAAGTTCTACTGATACTTTGCTGGTTAACAGTTGTGCCGTCCGATTAACTTTCTGGTTATGTGTAAAAAAAGTAAATAATACCCCCCAATACTATGAAAATTTCTCAGAAAAAGGTATGACAAAGGAATTTGAAATTTTTAAGTTGTCCAGATTTAATTTATGATATCTCATGTGGCACTATTTTATGCCCAGTTATACATATCTATGACCTCAACATTTAATTGTTGTAGATGGCATAAAGAAGGATTTAACAGGCTGGATGACCTTACAATAGTTTTCAGTCCAGTGAGTTTATAAATCTATTATCTTATCTAGCCATCTTTGAACCAGACTGCAGTGGACTCACTCAGATTAATTCAACCCTTCTGACAATCAATAATGATTTTGAAGCTCAGGACTATGGCTTGCTCATTATCAACTAAAACCAGACAGTCCCTGAAAATTAAATTCAATGGGATTTGATCAGATTTATGAAAAGTAAAAGTTATGATTACCCGTTTCCTTGTGCTTTCACTCAGCAGCTACATCTGATAATTTATAAAATGCTTAAATCTCTGTTTTGATGATTATTTTTTATTTTAATTTGGTGTAAAATATGAGGGAAATGGTGTGGAGTGGGAAAAATTGTATAAAATCTAAAGCCTTAAATGATATTTGACATTTCTTCCTAATAAACTCAAATGAAACTAACTTCCATGGCTATATTGAAATAATAGAAGGTGTCTCTTCTTGTAACAATTGGTATTCAGAATGCAAATTTTATATTCTTTTGAAAATGTTTATTTTTTGACCAGTGTTGATTTGAGTACCTGGAGTTCTACTTGAAGAAAATAAATGTATACAGCTTGACTAAGTTACAAATAAGCATCTGGTATTCTTCTGCAGACACTTTTAACAGGCAAGCAGAAAGAGATAGGAGGATATTTGCTAAGGCTAAAAATTATTTCCTTGATATTAAGGATAAAAACCATAACAGTGTTTCAGATAGAAAGAATACTAAGAATTTAATTTTTCACTGTGTAATATATATTCTTGTTGGAAGAATCACAATGGCACCATTAATTTAAATCATTTACAAATATACAATGAGACCGTGTCTCCTTACCTCTGCAAATATGTACTATGAAGAGTTAAATTATGTTTTTAAAGTAGTATCTGAGTCAAATGTTTCAGTCTTATATTGTAATACTTTGGAGTACTTGTCAGGCCTATCATTTGATTATTTAAAGTGGAATGATAGGACAAAAATATGATTTTGAATTGCAGTTACTGAAATCAATGCATAGCATTATAAGCAAATTGTGGCCTATTAGTTCTTAAAACTTCGTATTTACCTAAAATATGGTTGTCTCTTCACTTCTTCCTCCAGATGTCAACCCTACCTTCTAAGTAGGGTTTCTGCAAGTTTTGGAGGGACAAAGAGAGATGGATTTACTTTATGAGCTATGGTATATATAGAACAAGTCTAGTCATAAAACTAATATGCTTTATCCTGTTTTTCTCTCCAACTAGTATAAAACTATATACTACTTTTAATATATTTTTCCATTACAAATGTTAAATATTGTATATTGGGGGTAATACAAATAATTCAGAACTCTAACAATTTAATGAGATAAATATCTAGTAATGAAACACAAATTGTAAAGGAAATAATTTGAGATCTTTGAATAAAACATGGAGTCAAGTCACAAAGTATGGAAAGAAATTTCTAACAGAAGTTGGAAAGGAAAATATTGGAATAAACTGAATCAATCAAGAGTAATGGCTTCATAACCAAATGTGTTAGCAGCAGGATGCAAGCAGGGGGTCTAGAAAAGAAACAGATTTAAAACTTTCCAGACACAGACCAAAGAGTAGCTAGATCAAAATTGTCAGATGTCTATGAAGGAAATAGGACCAAAATAGGAGTGGAATATGTGGAAAGCTTCCAGAAAGAAAAGGGTCTAGAGAGAAGTTTCTCTGACTTCATGGAATAAAGAAGCTGCCAGAGAACAAATTGTTGAAACAACTCTGCTTATCAGTCACTTTCTTGTTGGTTTCCTGAGATGTCTTCCACAGACATAAAATGTATCTTACAAAATAGCTGAGATGTCATGCTGAGTGTGTGATGCTTTGGATGCGTTCCTTACAGGACAATCAATAAGCAGAGGTTGGTGTCTAAAGACCCAATCTGGATACAAAGACCTCTTTAATCTTTGCAGTGGTATCAGTAGGAGTGACCCATGCAAAATGTCTCGGAGATTGTAGTTAAAGTGTGCTTGTCGCATTTTAGCAAGGAAAGGTATCAAAGCTTAAGATGGTGGCAAGACCAAAGACAAACAATTAACATACTTGTATGCTATTCTGCTATTCCCTGTACTCAGTCTGCTTCCATATCACATGCTGCATTTGTGTGTGTGTGTGTGTGTGTGTGTGTGTGTGTGTGTGTGTGTGTGTGTGTTATAAGGGCAAATTTAAATATAAATTAAAAATAAGAGGCCTAATTCCCCTGTTGAGAATAAGGAAAGAAATTCTCCTACCTCTCTTTTCTTAGAACATTTACATTAGAAATATATTAATTGTAAGTTCTTTCTCTCTCTTTGAAGTGCACATAAATCTTTTTAAGAGCTAAATAAGCCTCTTGCCTGCTTTACAACCCAGGGATATCTTGCTCAAGGACCTTTGAAATGTAATCATCAAGGAAGACAGCACTCCTAACCTCCCGTTTCCGTAGGAAGGTAGGAATCTAACTTTGGTGGGGGCTTTGCTGCAATTTGCAAAAATGCCTACTGTCCTAAAAACATGAGGAAATTATTTTCCCGTGGATACACCAATTAGCTAACACAAGTGGTCACCTCCATGAGCAGGTGAGTCTAGGATGAACCGTGTGCAACAAGTGGTGCTAGCAAGTCCTCTTACTTGAGGACTAGTTATTGTTTATCTGGAGGGCCTGTATGTAAATGGGTGGTATCTGCTTGGCTACGTAAAAGGGCGAGATTTCGTTTGTCTTTGCCGTCTCTTAGCACTTTGTCCACGATGTGCATCGCATTCTAGTTTAATGCTTTTTCAATAATGCAACTGTTTTCTTTCTCTTCTACCTTTGTGGAGAGGTTTTAGGGCTTGGCAGGATATTTTGTTTTTAATTATATTTCCCCAACAGTGTGTATATGTGATTGTGGTTGTGCTTTTTAAAAAAATTTTTTACTGAAAATATTTTTAGTCTCCTCAAGCACTTTTTACTTCTTTCAGTTATTCCAAAGAGTTGTTTTTCTCTTCACAGTTTCTTTTTTTTTTTTTTTAAGATTTTATTTATCTTTTTGAAAGAGAGAGGGAGATCACAAGCAGTGGGGAGACGTAGAGGGAGAAGGAGATGCTGCACTGAGCAGGGAGCCCGATGCGGGGCTCAATCCCAGAACCCTGGGATCATGACCTGAGCCAAAGGCAGACACTTAACCGACTGAGCCACCCAGGCTCCCTGTCTTCATGATTTCACTAGAAATTGTGAAGAGAAAAGCAAGACTTCAGGCGGTGACTTGCTCTTTCTCTACCTGCAAACAATGTTAACTTAAAGGAAGAGTCTCTATAACAAAGAACGCATAAGCCAGGGAAGAAAAATCTTTTCTTCTCTCTATTTAAAAAAATAAATCATATTCCTTATCCTTAACTTCCATTCCCCCTTCAAGATAATGAAAGGACCAGAGTTTGACTCAAATCAATAATGGAGACACCAAAACCATGAAAGTATGCAGAAGCAGAATTAAATCCTGATGGAAAAAGTGTATTTAGACTTAAGTTACTTTGGCATATAAAATAGTAACATGTTTCTTATAAGTCACCCTAAATTGTCTACATAGTAATCGCTCATGGTGTCAATCTACCTGGACATGTAGAGTTGGGTGGATAGCTTGAGAAGTACTTGTAAAGCAAGCACATTCTATTCTAGTTTCTGTGCATAAAATCAAGAGGAAATGCTAAGGAGATCAACTGAAAGGAGCCTCAGGCATTTACACCACCAAAAGCACCCTGCAGCTGGCTTTATATGCAATATAGGAATAATCTGGGGAGATGGTTTTTAAATATTTACACCTCAACAAAGAAATAGAGTCGGGAAGAGTCCTATCCTCCTCAGATTGAGAGGAAGCGGCAGGACAAACTAGATAAACCTCTTTAGTGTCATAAATTAACACAATTCAGTACAATATGTTATCTTTCAAATGCTGAAAGTATGCCACATGTAAAGACTGAATATTCAGGAAGCAACAGCTGTTACTAAGGAGAGCATAATTAATTTCGCAGGTATGGTGGGAAGACAAAAAAGTGGTGAAGGATAAACATGATTGTCAAAATGAAAGGTTAACTAAGAATGTGGTATGGAATCAGGAACATTGCAACTGTAAATTAGTCAATACTAAATGGATGTCTGCCTAGAAAAATATATTTTCGGTCTTTGCTGGCTGTCGCATACCATTACGCATGGCTTAATTGAGTTTAGAATCTAGCAGATTAAGAAGGACAGTTATGGTGACGTACTATTTTAAAAGACTGAAACTATAACAAATACTTTGTAACAATATTTTTCAGAAAATGATTAAACATTGAAATATAAGCTATTTGGAATTACATATTAAATATTTAAAAATATAAGAAATTTTGAGTACAGACTGTCCCTGACTTATAAGGGCTTGACTCAATTTTTTTTTTTATTTTGCAATGGTGCAAAAGTGATATGTATTTAATAGGAACTCTACTTCAGGATGTGAATTTTGATCTTCGCCAGGGCTAGAGATAGGTGGTACCATATTCTCCTGTGATGCTGGGCAGCAGCACTAAACCTCAGCTCCCAGTTGGCCACATGATCACGATGGTAAACACCCAAGACACTTAAACCCATTCTGTTTTTCACTTTCAGTACAGTATCCAATAAATTACATGAGATATTCAACACTTTATTATAAAATGGTCTATGTGTTAGATGATTCTGTTAACAGTAGGCCATGTAAGTGTTCTAGACATGTTTGAGGGAGGTGAGGCTAAGCTATGACATTTGGTAGGTTAGGTGTATTAAATGCATTTTGTACTTATGCTGTTTTAACTTACAATGAGTTTATTGGGATGAAACAACATCTTCAGCCAAGGAAGATACATAATTTAAAAACATATCTCAGCATTAATTTATTTTAGATATTTATTTCCTTCTGTTTTCTGAGTAGGGTATATTTCATTTAAATATGAGATCAATTTTTATATTTTTCCCGTTGAAATGGATCCATACTCAATTTTAAAAATCTTAGAAAATAGAGAAATATACAGGAAAATCAAACTAATTATCATCCTACAGTTTTAAATAATGCCTCTTAAGCTTTTCATATATGTCCTAATGATATTCTTCAGTGTTATACAAATCCTTAAAACACCAATCGTCTTGAGCTGTTTTTCCTTTGCCAATATCTTCAGAATCAGAAAGTACTCTCCTTTAATGAGTTACATGTCTGAATAAAGTTCACTCATATAAATATTCTCTTCATTTTCATCAATTATGGCCAATTTATGTGTAGATAGGTAGGTAGACAGGTAGATGCACAGACACATAGATAGATATAGATAGAGTGTCTCTTATGAGATAAAGATGAACATGTGTGGAAACATATTCATCCCCCTTCACTATAACCTGACTGTCCTGGTGTCTGAGAATAGTGCTTTCGAGGAAGAAAAGAGCCATAAGGACAGTGTGATCCTACTTAGCAGACTGTGAAAGGCTGGGAATATGACCATGAACGATAAGGATCAGACCATGCATGGTTGGGCATAGAGGAGAGAAAATGAATGAAGGGACCATGCTAAACCACACGACTATGACTGTGATGGAATACAACAGTCATGTTGGGGTTGAGAGATTTGGGCTGTTTCAGAATAGTAAAGGAGATTATAAAGTTTTAAATAATGTTCTGCTCTATTGATGTGACACTGTTGAAAGACTAGAGGGTTGGAACTGAGCATCACGGTTTTATTAGCACTGTGTATGCACATCCTTGTATAGATATTTATAGACATTTCTTGTATTTTAAAGAAAACTTCCTAAATGTGGATTTTTTAGACAAAAGATACAAGGTTAAAATTAAGCCACACTTTGAATGAACTAATAGCATATTTAGAGAAAAATAGTGAATTAATAGGTTACTAAGATAGTTAAATGGTTGTTTATCTCACCAGTGTGTTTTCAGACATTTCTGTTATGATTGGCTATTCCAGATCTGATTATTAGGAAAAGAAAAAGGATGATCAAAGTAATGAATTACCTGTCTTTTGATAGATTCAGCTCAGATGAAAAAGTCACTGATCTAATGAATTGTTTTGTTGATTTTCCTCCACATGCGAACATGCAGTTCTCATCCACTCTTCTAAGTTTTTCTGCAAAGGCATCAAAGACATCAAAGGTAAGGGGGGATAGCAGTTGTTAGGTGAATCACAATAATCAAGTCACAAAGAATGGGAAGAGAAATTTTTTTATATGAATATAGATCATACTAAATGATCCCAGATTTCTAGAACCAAGAGCAAACTTGTTGGCTGAGGATAAAGAGTCCACCATCTCTCTGGACAATTTCAGAATGGGAAATACTGAGAGTTTATTTGAGCCTTTGAAATAAGTGAAAGGGTGACAATGGATGAAAAAAAAATCTCTATTTTTCAGTTTCGCTGATGCGCTGCTTCCAAAGTTGAAATTCACACATCTGTTAATTTTTGCAAAGGACACTCCTTCTACAGCTGCCCATAGCTTCAGTAGGAGCCAATGAGGGACCATGCAGAGAAACTGATGAAAAACCTGGTAGAATTATAGTTAGTCAGCATAATGGTCATGGGCTATACTGTTTATGTGTGTTGATTTGAATTAAATTGATACAGCACACTAGAGACAAAACCTACCAATATTGCAATAAAGCTCTGCCTGTGTGATATTTTGATTACTTTAAAATGAAATATTTTGCTGAATCACACTAGCAGTTTAAATTAATCCTTGTGCAATAAATACTGTGGTGCTCCACCCAAACCGTCTGTTTAGGGTCAATAGACCCACATGTGGTCACTCAAGAGGAATCACCCTCTGTTATGGGGCACCACAGCACCTGGCTGATGTGGGGATACAAAAGCCTGATACTCATGCCTTTTTGGGACAGTTTAGAAGGGTCAGCTCAACTCCCAGAGGAAGGGCTGAGTCCTCCATTGCAACCACATTGTGGGCATGTCCAGCCCAATCGTACCTTCCTATGATGGTGTTTCATGGTCCCTGGTTATTCGTTAAATACTAATTTAGGTATTGCTGTGAGGATATTTTTTTAGATATGGTTAAAGTCCATAATCAATTGCATATAAGTAAGAGACAATCTTAGGTAATCTGGTTGGGTCTGATTTAATTAGCTGAAAGGTGTTCAGAGCAGACTGAGGCTTACTGATGAAGAAATTCTGACTGTGGACAACAACTGTACTGAGAGGCCCAGCCTACCCTTCCTGATGGCCTGCTCATTGGATTTTGAATTTGACTAGCCAGCTAGCTGCCACAATTGCTCATGCTGATCTCCTGCAGTAAATCTCTTAATATAAACCCCTGTCTGTTTTGCTGGTTAAACCCTGACGGATACACTCCTTAACTTCCTTTCAAGCATCTCTCTCTAGAGCGCTCCTGATACACCATTTGCACACAGCTCCAGGGATCACAGAATAAGACAGCATGCTTTCATCCTTCAATGTCTTCAATAAATCTGTCCAATTCAATGAATATTGCTTGAACTAGCGAGTTCTATCAATAAGTTCTATTGAGCAAGTTGGTTTTAGGACGACCCTTGAGTAAAATTTTAGTTAGTGAAGTTTGTGTTAGGCACATTTTTTAATGCAACTTTCACCCTTTCAGTGTTTCTTAACTGAGCATTTGTTTCATTTTATCCCTTTCAAAATTAAAGCCTCAAATTCTTTTTTCATCCTAACTCTACCCATCATTTGTGACAGATACTTTCCTCACAAGTTACAGTACTTTTGTGTGATCTGCTTCAATGAAATTCTCAATGCTCCTTAAAACTACTTCTATAACCCAAGTTAACTCCCTTTTATAATTCTTCACAGTGGCTAATTCAAAATGTTTCAATTATCCTCAACTTCCCATTCCCCTCACTTGAGAAGAGGGCCTCCTTCTCTACTACTTCTAAAACAGAAATAGAAACCATCAAATTGAGACTCTCTCATACTTTATCAGCACAGTGCCAGAAATCCTGTGATCTCTCCCCTCCTGTCATGGTGAAAATATCAAAGAACATTCCTCTCTTATTATTTAGGTGATTCCTTTCCTTATGCTCTGGGTCCTGTTTGTTGTTTGCTTGAGGTCTTTATCCATCAGTTATTCTCTCTTCCTACAGTACAAATCCCTACAGCTTAAAAATCAACAATCCTCTGCATGTCACAGTCATTTCTATGATACCACCTCAAATTTTATAGAAGAGTCGTCTCCGTTAGCTTCTCAGCTCTTGATACGTTCTAGAATGGCCCTTGGTCACTAGACTGAATGATTTATTTTTAAGATTGCTAGTCGACCTTAGTGTCAAATAAAATAAGCAATTTTTACTTCTCAGATGCAATCTTTGTTACTCTTAAGCACACTTTTCATGAAACAATTTATACTGCAGCCTTTTTCTCATATTTATGATTTGTCTTCTGAAGTGTTTACTGTGCAGAATTTTCCTCTCATTCATTCAAGAAGTTCTTTTCAGCGCTTTATTTTGGGTTCTATTCCTGCCTTATTCTACTCACTTTCCCTGGATGACCTCAATATTAGTGTTTCAAGCACCGCCCACTTACTGTTAAATAAAATCTCCATTCAAGATCTTTCCCTAAATGTGACATTAACATGATCCACTCCCTCTCTATGTATTCATAATGTATATAACCACGTTTTTTCTAGAAAATATACTTTTCATGTTGCATCTCTTATCTCAGTATATGCAAAATACTATCCGTTTATTTACCTGGCTGAACATTTAGGTTTACCTTCTCACATGTCCAGTTTACTTACCTCTCACATGCGATCAGTCAAAATAGCTCTAATAAGGAGAATTGTTTATGGGGCCTTATGCGTCCCCAGTAGAAATTTTTTCCTTCTTCCTTCCGTCCTTCTTTCCTTCCTTCTCCCTCTCTCTTTCTCTCTTTCTTTCATTCTTTCTTTCAAACTGGTCTCATCTTGACACTGTGGCAGCCACTGGTATTGGAAAAAATCTTCAGCTTGCCCATTGGAATACCTCCACTTTTTCTGACTTGAAGCTTTTTTAATTTAGATTTCTATGTTGATCCTTCTCTTTCCATTGGTCTTTTCTACTCTTATGCTTTCTTGGGATGATATCTGAGAGAAAAACATAATATGGAGGGAAGAGCCGTGTATTTAACTGCTGCCCTCTGGTTATGTGAGGATATACAGGGTGATGTTAGGCTAGTCTTGTCCATGGACATCCTGTTTTGGGAAGCACTGAAGATGTGTGCTGGATTGATGTAGTTACCTGTTGTCATCTGCTGCTGAGATGCCAACAGAGCATCTATTCATGAGGTTCCTCTATTTTGCACCCTCTTTCTTTTGACGCACACCTATTTTCTTGCATTTGTTCTCTCCCAACCTCTGCATCTGTCTTCTTACTTGCCACACAAACTTCATTAACCAACAAATTCTTGAGAGCTCTTTGTAAACCTTGCTGTATTTGAATGGGTTTCTTGAGGCTACCTTGGTTTTTCCCTCAACCATCCTTAATTTAATACTGAGCTTAATTTAGCCATGGTTTTCAACCAAGGGTGACTTTGCCACTAGGAGATATTTGCCAATGTCAGGAGACATTTTTGTTGGTCACATCTGTAGTGGGCTGCTGCTGGTCAAAGTAAAGTATACAGTTAAACACATATAATGTATAGGACAAGATCCTACAAGAATTATGTGGTCAAAATGATCAATAGTCCCAAAGTCAATAAAATCGGTTTTAGAGTCATTCCATCCTATGGGACTTGGCATTATACGAAATGCAGAGCTTCTCTGAGAGACTTTAGACTTCCCAGGCTCCAAGTGGGGAATCAGCCCCAATATTTTCAGATTAACCCATATTTATTTAAATTTTTCTAACAGCTTGTTTTTTTGTTTTTTGTTCTTTGTTTTTTTTCCATCCCTCCACTTCAGTGGAGCTCTCATAGTTCTCTCCCTCACTCTGTATTCTTTCTCAACAAAGCTAGGTCTTCAGGACTATTGTGTAGCTATCAATTTTAAACAATGAGTTTGATCATTCAAGTGGAACAAGTATTTCTTTGAGGTAGGTATTCCCTTCCTGATACCTATCTATCCCCAAAGTACTGATTTTGCCATTGTCCCCATTATAATTGACCAAATGCTCACAAGACTAAGCACTTTGATGTCAGGAGCTTTGTTTTATTCCCCTCTGTAGCTTTAGACTTTACCTGGAACAGTGAACGCACTCCATCCTTGTGAATAAATGAAGAATGGATGAATGGTGAACAATGGCATTATCTCCCATCTCAACTCTTTCCTGTTTCTCTGATTCTTACTGTTTTCTGTTTGTGGCCATCATCTGATTACCCAGTGTGGAGCTAGATATCCTTTATCAATGTCTGTGGCTCTGGCTCCCTGACTCTTCCTAGTGCTCTAGATCCTTAAGCAAGCACCCTTTCATCAAAGTACTTGTATCTTCACATACTAAAAATTACATACGAAATTTTATTTTAATCGTACATAGAAGAATACGAGGAGTGAAATCTGCTTTCCCTGCCTCTCATTCTTCTTTTCTTCCTTCTTCCTTCTTATGCCCTCTTTCTCAGGCTCAGATATCTTTCCTTCCTCTCATCTTTCATACTTCATATACTTATGAACTTTATATACATATATATGTAAATATACTTTTATTTAAGTATGTCTTATATACTTATCACTTGTTCATATATCATTTGCTTCAAACATCTGCTCATCTTTCCTGACTCTCAAGCCTCTCACTCATCCTTCTCTCGTTGCAGTCATTCCTCTCTTCCACATCCTCCTCCGCTTTGCTTTTCTTCATATAACAGCATCTTAGCTCAGAAGCTATAGAAGCGGTTAAAAGAATGGGCTACATCCAGACTATTTGGTTCATATCTCAGCTCTGCATCTTGCGACCTAAGGCAAGTTACATCACCTCGGTTTTCCTCATCTACAAAAGGAAGACTTAAATTACATTTAAGAAATAAAGGAGTACAAAGGGTCAATGAGTTAATGGCTGTAACAATACTTAAAAAAGGGCCTGGCACATAGTAAGTAATCATAATATTTTACTCTGACTATAAATCTTAAGTGTGCTTATCCAGCCCCCACCTCATTCATTTCAATTCCCTTGCTTTCTTTCTCTCGCTCCGATTCTTTCACTCATTTTCTACACACACCTTTTCTTTTCTGTCCTTCTGTCTAAAATTCTTACAATTCTTACCTTTGTCATGTAACAGTCTGGAAAGCAGTGTGAGAATAAGCAACCTTAATTGCTCCCATCACCAGACAGAGCAAAATTATAGGAATTATGTTTCATTTCCTCTTTCTACTTGTAGGACAAAGTATTATATTTAGTCCTCTGATTATTGTTTTGGGGAGTAAGAGTAGTAACTCTTTGAACCCTAGGCCTATGTCCTTTCTTTCATGATCTAGTGTATTCTACTCAACATCTCTGTGATTCAATCTATTGCCTTGGATTATCTGTATTTTTCTTCTTCTATCATACATTAAACCTGCTTCTCCCTCATGCTGTGGATTTTCTTCTGCTATTCCCTCTCTAGAGTTTTTTTCTTTAACAAGTCTACTTAACAATTTGTGAACTATTTCTAAATCTTGTCATGTTATAACTGAGGCTTCCTATTCTGTTTTAGTCATTATCTAAGCTCATCAGTGATAAAAAAAGACGTCACAGCCCAAGGAGGTGGTGGGCTTAGAAACCTCCATTACTAACAAGCAATTCGCCTGAGGATACATGGATCATACTTGAAGAAATCCAGAGCTAAATTCTCAGTGTTAATCCTCTCCTGTACGTTTAATCTTGCAAACTCTTAGGGGTACTTTTCTTCCTAAGGAAGGACATACATGTTCCCCTGGAGTGTTATGTTAACTTAACATTATCTTTCTCATTATAAGCGTAAATTCTGGTCCAGGCATTAGGGTTTTATCATATTCTTACCTATATAAAATAACTCCTCGGTCAGTATCTATTGTCTGTGGCTTAAGCCTATTCCCACTACTTGGCTGCTAGGAAATGGTTACCCCCAAACATACCTTTACTCCTATGGCCAAAAATTTATGTTGTACAAAGATAACTTCAGATTCCTTGTTAGGTAGGTAGACCACATTATTCTCAATAATTCAGATGGGTTGTATTTCAGTATTCTATCAATCTAAAATCTTTAATTGTTTAAAATTGCTTTTAGTGGTTTAAAAGTTTTAGGAGTAACCTAGCTCTCTTATGGTCAAGAAAGAATAATTCATCAGAGAATGGCAGAATTGTAATAATCACTAAAGTGTATTAAAGAGTATCGGGACACCTGGGTGGCTCAGTTGGTCAAGCATCCAAATCTTGATTTTAGCTCAGGTCATGATCTCAGGGTTGTGAGATTAAGCCCCGAGGTGGGCTCAGCTCTGGGCATGGGGCCTGATTGAGATTCTCTCTCTCCCTCCTTCTCTGCTCCCCCACCCCGCTCATGCATGCTTCTCTCTCACAAAAACAAAAAAACATTAAATAAATAAATAAATAAATAAATAAATAAATAAATAAAAAGAAAGAAAGAAATAAAATAAAGAGTAACTAGTTTTATTTTAACAAATCAATTTCCAATTTTCCAACAAAATATTTCAAGGAACTCTAGCTTTGGGGGGTACTGGGAAACCTCAAGGGACCCCATGATGGAGGCCAAGGGATTTGGAACTCCTGTCATCATTAAGCAACTCACTCTCCACTGGTATCTGCCTTGGCCTCTCTCTTCTGCCTTAAGACTAACAGCAATCAATGACCAGGAACCTCTCCAAATACTAAGCTTCGATGGTAATTTAAATAAAATGCTTTCTGAATCCTTACAGATGCTCCTATGAGCAGATTGAAAACCACTGTGCTGATTTGAATCTTATTTTTATAAAAGAAAAAAAAAAGAATGAAACATGTATAATCAAGTGGCTTATTTAGAACTATGAAAATAAGAGCAGTGTCCTTTCTACCATTTTATCCAATGCATCCTTTGACAATGACTTTGTCAAATCAATTTGTGTTGAGTAGAAATTTTATGTCAAAAGAGAAGGAGAAAAATCTTTTCTAACTAGAGATTTCATTTGAAAACAAATAGTATTTGTTAAAAAGAAGTATTTTTTCTTTAAAAAGCTATTAACTTTTTTTTGCTATGTGTCTTTTAAAATTTATGACTATTATGTATATTGAAGATGTTTTACTTTCTGTGTAAGTTGAAGGATAGACCTTTGAATGATAAAAATTTAAAAGAAGAGCAACTATGGCAGAAGCTTAACATTAGCTGCAAGCTATTCCTTCCCACTTTAAGATATTATAGTTACAGCACTTTCAAATCAAACTTTGTACATTTTCTGTGCTATGCTTGGCTTCTCACCCTTTGCAATTTACTTTTAGATATTCACCCTTGATGTATTTATCTGTAGCTACTAAACATCTCATGATTCTTCATATCATAAATTTCTCAAATATATTTAAGAGTTCAAGAGAAAATGGCAAGCCTTAGGAAAAAAGCCTACGATATATGTTTTTTTTTAAAAACTCAAAAACTAACATAATACAATTTTCTCTTAAGTTTTATATTGTTTTCCTTTAACAACCTTGCCTGTAACCTTTAAAACCCAGTTACAAAGTGATAGTATGTGGCATTTTAGTATATCATCAGTGAGCATGCCGTGCATAACCCATCTCTAGAATGTTCTGTGAATGCTTTTTAATGACTCCAAAGAAGAAGTTAGATGGTATAAAACAAACTGAAATAAAAGCCTCTGGCAAAATGTTGATGTTTTGATCACAGCTCATGTGAGAAATAAGCACGGGTAGTTTACGACAGTCCCATAAGAAAACTTCGCATGGTATATGAAATATAAATATAAAAATGACAGGAACCTAAGGTAAAGGACATTTGACAGAAGTACCACATTTTCAAAGTTTGCTTGCCCATACCTTTCCTGTCATATATAACTGTAGTAATATTTGACGAGCAAAAAAAGAAGTTATAAATATAATATTGCTTTGGTACCTGAGGTTAATGCATTTAATTAGCACACTAACATTAAAATAAGACCATCCAATTTGCCTACACTATCAGAATCAGAACATTAAGCATTCCTCATTAAGTTGTGTTGCCTTTCCTTCATATTACTTTTCTTCTTCTTGTCCTTAAATTTATTTACATTCCCAGACTTACTCTTCTTCACACTTCTGCATGAGAGCCACAAATGTATTTTAATGAATTCATATTCAATATAATGTCAATCAATATCTCTTTAAAATAAAATTCAGTATTTTTGGTACTAAGAATAGGTAAAAAGTATACGCAGAATTTTCCTTCACTCTAACAATTGATTAAGGCTGCTACAGCTTTCTTTTTAATGTCAAAAATAGTCTTTAATTTGGCTGTTTGTTAAATTTTCCTTTTCATTACATTAGTTTTTACACAAATTTCTGAAACATACTCCTCAAATTTGCTTTAAAACATGTCATATTCAGGGGCTCCTGGGCGGCTCAGTCAGTGAAATTTCTGCCTTCGGCTCAGGTCATGATCCCAGGTCCCTGGGATCAAGCCCTGCATCTGGCTCCCTGCTCAGTGGAGAGCCTGTTTTCCCTCTCCCTCTCCCCGCTGCTTGTGCTCTCTCACTCTTTCTCTCTCGCAAAAATAAATAAAAAATCTTTTAAAAAAAGAACATGTTGTATTTAGTTTTAAAACAATTTGTTTTTTGCATTTATATCCACTGTATAACACTTGGGATGATAAACCAAGGATATGAATATATATTTTGTGTGTGTGCATGTATGTATAACAAACCAAAAAGAATGCTTATCCTTGTGAAGATAAACTGTAAGCGTATCTGTATGTAACTTATCCAATGGGTAAACTGGGCCATCCATTTTAACAAAATAAATTCATCTTTTATCCAAGAGGCTGAATACTTTTATGTATGGGACATTTCCCTGGAGACGATTTCATAAAGGATTTAGTTTCATTTATTCAACTGCATGTATAGATTGGTTTGGCACATTCTCTTTGTGTCATATCATGTGATAGCACCATAAAGATACAGAAATATCAGTCCAGGGTGACAGAGCTAAAAAGATATATAAGAAATTGCCAAAACAGAGATCACATGTTTGTATTGTACTTTAGAAACTTCATTTTTTTTTTATTTGACAAAGGGAAACATAAAACTAGAAAGGTTGTTTTATGTTGGTGTTTTTTGTAGGTCATCCCTACAAATTCCCGATCCTCCTCTCTCTTTGCTTTAAACTGTCAGACATCCCACCGAGTCTTCTCGTGGATGCCTCATTGAAAGCCTCTCCATGTGTTTCCGAGTGATGTGAAATCTGTGAAGTGAAGGAACATAAATTACGCCTTTTTACTGGAGGAATTGCCTATCTCCCAAGGTTCAGTGTTTCCCAATAAATAAAAAATTAGAGATGACAGCAAAATGCATCATTTCAATTCAATTCAATTTAATTCAATAAAATTAATTCCTCACCTGGGTATGTACAAAGCACTACTTTAAATGTCCACTTTATCTTTGAAGGAGAGTTTTTCCTAATCGGAGAAAAAAAATAAACAACCAAAAAGAACTTTCCATACGTACCAGTAGGGAGGCAGTACTTGTCATGAGATTGTTGAACTGACCTGAAAAAAGGACAATGTGAGGAACCCTTACACAACTACTGAGAAGATGTTCAATAGCATAACTTCAAAGTGAAGTAATAAAACAGAAGTAAAATGAGCGCTGGAGTAGAATATTTGCTCATTTTTGTAAGAACATCAAGCAAAAACTGAAAAATAAACGTTATCACAGTAACATCGTAATGTTTAAATGCAAGTCATGATAAAATATACTACAAATGATAGCTGATCATGTTTCTACCCATTACATCAACAAATATGCACTGAAAAAAGTTAACATCAACCTGAAATCTGAACTTTTGTCTTAACCATGAACACTTGAAAGAAAACAGTATCATCGCTTCACCTTTAAAAATGACTTTGCAGAAGTGGTAAAGCAAGTGCTCGTGTTATTTTCATGTCCATTAAACTGAATGTCATTACATTTTTGAAGTCGTAAATGGAAAAATACAACTTCTGGTATTTCAGATAGATTCCCTCCCCAACATAAATATCTGAGAAAAGAGTTTATTTTTGTTGCTGTTATTGTTCTTGCTGTTTAGACTCATAGAAAAAAATACCTTAGAGCCATATTTTGCTTCATTGTAATTTGACTTCTGAGAGACCCTGAGGAATAGGGCAGGGTACCAGCTCCGATACCTGGCAGATATGTATTAGGTTCCAAGTTTAGGTGATTTGCCAAGTGCAAGACCTAGGTCAAGTTACATACCTTCTCTTTGTCTTTTTAAGGTTACTCTTCTATTGAGCATGTAATGATTTTCCTGGTGTTCAATGGATCTGTAACAACACATCTCCCTTACCCTCCTGAATGGAACCAGTTGAGGCAAAAGATTGAGTTATGTGGAGATCAAACTACGCTAATCAGTAGAATAACAGTGATAGTGGCTAACGTTTGCACATCACACATATTTAACTTGGTACTCTTTGCATATCTTAATTTAACAAATTCCAATCCTATCACTATTAATTATGCCAAATTTGCTTGCAGAACAGGATGTGATTTGTGGCCAAATGGACTTGAAAATATTCAACACCTCCATTAGCTTTCCCTCCCAGCTCCCAACACACATACACATTCCACTCCTTACTAAGTTATTATCTATCACAGGAAGAACTGGACAACAGTAGACCTCTCTGTTATTGATAGGACACTTCCTCATAGCTAAGGAGAAATAGGCATTTCCTTAGGATATGCCACTACCTAAGAAAAAGGCTGTTTCTTCTCTTTGTCTTAACAGGTAAATGACACTTTCTTATATAGAAATACGTAATGTAAGGAAAGGAGGTAGATAGACCTGAATTATTCCTCCTAAATAACTCTCTCTTCCTTGGGAACATGAGTAAAGGAACATAAAGTTTCCTTTTAAAGAATAGATACTCAACAAATTGAATTTATTAATTTGGAAAATCTGCAAACACTTCAGGGCCCTTTAATCTGTAGATATTTTTAAGTTCTAAGTAATACTTTCCCTATCATTATAAAAGTAGTTATTTAAATCTCTGAATATATAAAAAATTTATATGTTTGAACATCTTTTATGAAATGCTTCTCATAACTTTGTGTGAGACTTAAATGAGAATTCATAGAAATTTGATTTTTCTCACAGGTATTTAAAATGTCCTGTGGGAAGAAAAGATAAATTAAAAATATCAGGAATGTGAAAAAAAATTATTTTTTTCTGGTATTTTTACAAGCCAAAAGTAATTAGAAATGGCTATCAACTTAATGTTCATAACTAAGCTATATTGCTCTTATAACAGTGAAAGCTTTATCAAAATTTTGTTCTAATTACTCAATCACTCTAAAATACTCATTCTACTTAGAAGTTAAAAAAAGTCTTGGGGGCGCCTGGGTGGCTCAGTCGTTAAGCCTCTGCTTTTGGCCCAGGGCGTGATCCCGGAGTCCTGGGATCGAGTCCCACATCGGGCTCCTCCGCTGGGAGCCTGCTTCTTCCCCTCCCACTCCCCCTGCTTGTGTTCCTTCTCTCTCTGGCTGCCTCTCTCTCTGTCAAATAAATAAATAAAATCTTAAAAAAAAAAAGGAGTTAAAAAAAGTCTTAACACTATACCAGTCAGAAACGTTTTGATTTATGTATTTGAACACTACTTTTTTTCTGTTTTGCCATAACTTTATAAGGTCCAAATATTTAGCCAATTTCAAAATACAATATTTAAAAATACAAGAATTAATTTTTGATTATCTAATTGTTCTTAAAGAGCTACAAATATCTGCAGAACTATTAAATCCTAAATGCTATTGTACAGTTGTAAAACCAGAAGAAAATATTTATTTGAATGAATTTGAATATGAATTTGAACAGCTTAAATGATTGCTTTTCCCCATACAAATTGGTTTTAAATTTTACTGAGCAAATTAAAGTAACGTAAATTCCATATCATCAAAAAAATTTTAGAGTGCCTGATGTTATAGCCTAAAACATAGTGTGCAGTGTAACTAGTATTTATAATAACTTTGAATGACCTCCTTGGTCAGTATATATTCTTGAATATTTTATTATATTTTAGTTTTAAAGTTGTTTAGTCAATTAGAATGATGACTTTAATAATTACAGCATTATCTGTTAATACTGATAAGCATAACATGTAGCAAAATGTGGGAGTCCCAGAACTGTTCCACTAATGCAATTTTATAATGACCTAGACAGACACATTCCATCAGAAAATACCTCAATTTCTGGGAGTCTGTAATACTAAAGTATACTTAATTTATACCGTATTCTGCCCCAACAAAAGACTGTTTCCAAGAAGAAATCATCTGGTAAAGAGTATCTTCATATTTGTACTGTGTGATAAATTCTTAAGTTATGTATCTTTTTTTTTTTTAAAGATTTTATTTATTTATTTGATAGAGATAAAGACAGCCAGCGAGAGAAGGAACACAAGCAGGGGGAGTGGGTGAGGAAGAAGCAGGCTCATAGCGGAAGAGCCTGATGTGGGGCTCGATCCCACAACGCCGGGATCACGCCCTGAGCCGAAGGCAGGCGCTTAACCGCTGTGCCACCCAGGCGCCCCTTAAGTTATGTATCTTAACCTCAATTTACAAGAATATCTATCTTGGTGTTAATTACAGCAGAATGTTTCATTTGCATAACAATGCTAAAGAGGAAAATCAATCAACATACAGGTAAGTTGAAATGAACTTAACATATGAAATTGTTATTAAAGGTATTTAAAGAGAAAGACTCCTATTCACATTGTAATTAATGTTAATACATATCAAAGCTAGCTTTTAAAATACTCTAATATGAATTATGAAATTATGCATGTGGCCATGCAAATATTACAGTGAAGGACAATGATACCACTTGCTAAGGTTGGAGAAAAATTATTTAGTAGTATTTTGATTCCCCAAATTTCACTTGACTTACTGCTCAAAATATTTCCATATTGCCTGATGGAAGTCTTTAAAAATTTGCTGCTGAAAATGTGGTCAGGCATATAATGTCTACTTCTTGGAGTTTATTGAGAATGTGAAATTTTGAGCCCTACTCCAGCCTACTGAACCAGAAATTATATTTGAATAAGATGTGCTGTTGTTTCACATACACATTAAAGCTTTGGAAGGATTGCATTAAGGAAGACTGGGAATATTACTTCAATTTCTCCTTTTAAAATTTCCTTATTTTTAATTATAGTTGACATATAATATGAAATTAGTTTCAGGTGTACAACATAGTGATGTGACAATTACATACATTATGAAGTGCTTGCCATAATAAGCATATTACAATATTATTGTTTATATCACCTATGCTGTACTTTTATTCCTGTGACTTATTTATTTAATGACTGGATGATTGCACTTCTTAATGCCGTCATCCATTTCACCCATCCTCCATCCCCTCTCCTTTTACAACCACCAGTTTGTTCTCTGTATTTATGAATCTCTTTCTCTCATTTTTGTTGTTGTTTGTTTGTTTTGTTTTTTTAGATTCCACATATAATTGATATCATATGGTATTTGTCTTCCTTTGTCTGGATTATCTCACTTAACATAGTATCCTCTAGGTCCATTCATGTTGTCACAAATGACAAGATTTCATTCTTTTTTATGGCTGAGTAATAGTCCATTATGTATACATACCACATCTTTTTTATTCATTCATTCATTCATCAATGGGCACTTAGATTTCTTCCATATCTTAGCTACTGCAAATAATGCTGCAATAAACATAGGGGTACATATATATTTTTGAATTAGTCTTTTCATTTTCTTCAGGTAAATACCCAGAAGTAGAAATACTGGATTGTATGGTACTTCCATTTTAGTTTTTTGAGGAACCTCCATACTTTTCCAGAGTTGCTACACTAATCTACATTTCCATCAACAATGCACAAGGGTTCCTTTTTCTCAACTTCTTCACCAACATTTTTATTGTCTGTCTTTTAGATTCTAGTCATGCTGACTGGTGTGAGGTGACATCTCATTGTGGTTTTAATTTGCATTTCCCTGATTAGTGATGTTGAGCATCTTTTCATCTGTCTGTTGGCCATCTGCCTTGTCTTCTTTGGGAAAATGTGGATTCGGGTCTCCTGCCCATCTTTAATTGGATTATTCGTGTTTTTGGTGGTGAGTTGTATGAGTTCTTTATATACTTTGAATATTAATCCCTTATTGGATATATCATTTGCATATATTTTCTCATCCAGTGGGTTGCTTTTTTGTCTTGTTGATAGTTTCTTTTGCTGTGCTTTTTAGTTTGATGTAATCTCAATTATTTATTTCTGCTTTTGTTTCCCTTGCCTGAGGAGACAGATACAGAAATGATCTAAGATTGATTCCTGTGTTTTCTTTTAGCAGTTTTATGGTTTTAGGTCTTACATTTAGGTCTTTAATCCATTTTGAGTTCATTTTTGTGTATGGTGTAAGAAAGTGGACCAGTTTCATTCTTTTGCATGTAGCTGTTCAGTTTTCCTGACACCATTTATTAAGGAAACTATTTTCTTCCCCCTTGTATATTTTTGCTTCCTTTGTCATAGATTAGTTGGCCACATATGCATGAATTTACTTCTGAGCTCTCCATCTGTTCCATTGGTCTATGTATCTGTATTTGTACTATACTGTTTTGTTTACTATAGTTTCATAGTATATCTTGAAATCTGGAGTTTTTGTTTTTCTTTCTCAAGATTGCTTTGGCTATTTTGGATTTTTTGTACTTCCATACAAACTTCAGTATTTTTGTTCTAGTTCTTTAATGTCTTATTTGAGAAATTCTGCATATAAAATGAAATAAGCTGTAGTGCAGGTAGAGTAAAAGGGATGCAAGATAAGTATGCATTATGTAGGCATAATTATAAAAAAGATAGACACTGACCTTGTTATCAAAGAGCATACCTGTTAACAGGAATATTGTAGTAAACTATAAGGGTACTGAAAGCGTCATTGTCGTGGGACCTGGGCTCCAGGAAGACTCTCTATATTCAGAGCTCAAGGAGTTCTAGCATATCTGAATTAAAGTTCTAAAAAACAGGAATTAAATATTATTTCTACAATTTTGTACTGAACAACTGATGGGCAGCTCAATTAAGCAGATGGACAAAGTTGGGAAAGAAGTGGTTAAGGGAGATGAATAATATATTTCACAGAGACTCTCAGGCAATCAGGTACATGAGTAGAGAGTTCAGTAGAAAGCCGGAGTTATAATTTTTTGAGTCATCAGCACATAGACAGCATTTAAAGAAGTGGAACAAAATGAGGTTATCTGGTGATTATGTGTAGAAGGTAAAAATGGGATTTTGGACTAATCTTTAACCACTACCACTTAGAGATAGTGCAAAAGAGATACATCCAATGAGGGAAACTAAGAAAAAGCAGCCAGGGAAATCACAGGAAATCAAGGAGAATGTTACAAAAGCCAAGAACAAAACTATTTTCTGAGAAAGAGAGGGTAGACATGTATCTGGAAAGAGAAAGTAGACAATAAGCCAATGAAAAAATAAAAGTGATTGCTAGCTTTGTCTACCTGTGAGGCACTGAAGTTCTTAACAAGAACAGCTTTAAGTGTGATGGAATTGAATATGGATTGCAAGAGAAAAAGAACATGACATACTCAGAAAATTGATCATCATTCAATATTCTGGACTTTGAACAGAAAGAAGCAAGTGGCAGAGGATGTCACGAATGAAACTGGGGCCACACCATGAAGAGAATTTTAGTCCTGATAAGGAATATGGACTTTATACAGTGTAATCAGTGAGAAGACAGTGACATGTTTTAAGTAAGAGAATGACACAATCAGAATTTGGTTTAGGAATATCATTCCTGCTGCAATTGAAAAGTAGATTGGAGAAGCACAAACGTGGAAAAGATGGACTGGTAATCTAAGTGAGAGAAAGCAATGTCTTCAACTAAGAATGTGGAGGTAGAGGTGGAAAGGGGTGGAGGGGCTGGAGAACAACTTGGAAATTGGAATTAAAATAACCTGTTGGTAGAACATAAGAGTGTAGGAAGAAAAGGGTAAGGTGATGCTTAGATTATGACTTGACCATCTACGCTGATGACATTCACTGGGATAGGGAATATTTTAGTAACAGAAGATAGTTTCTTCTGTGTTGTTCATTCTGTTTCTTACTTGCTTATGGGCATCTCAGCTCTATTACCCCATAGGTAGTTTGGTAGGTATGGCTCCTGAGAGTGGAACTCCTGATAGGGATCTGGCATGGAGAAGTAAGTATAGGAAATAATAGCGTTAGGTTGAAAGTAGATGAGACTTCCAGGAAGAGAGTACAGATTGTGAAATGAGCTAGGAGAGGATCCTGGGAATTTATTAATAGTTGAAAAGCAGATTATATTAGATGCAAATACAAAAAGAGTTTACACAGGCAGATATGTATAGAAATTATCATAATATCAATAAATCTATATAAGCAGTAAAGCTAAATCCATTGTAATTAATATGCTAGTTATAAAAATAATATTTTCCTATTTGCATGTAACCAGGAAAACAGTTATTTACTTATGAGATTTTAATATTTGTTTGCTTGCTAAATAAAAAAAATAAACTTCAAAATTTCCCCCTTAAGGGAAATTATTCCTACATAAATATAAATGACCCTGCTCAAAACTTCCTTGTGGCCACAGATACATACTTTTCAATTTGCATCACCCTTCAAAAGCATTTCATATTATCTCAAAATATTACAATACCCAAAAGAGTTTGGGCGTAGGTTATAATAATGGAATAGAGAATTTTAATTTATATTTGTGAAAGCTGTGCTTTGAGTGGCAAGTAGAATTTGCCTGAATTTAAACCAGGTAATGGAGACATAGTCTACACTAATAGGGTAATATGCTGATATGAATTTATCCTCTGCTCAAGTTACCATTTAATTGTAAATTTTACAAATGTAATTAAAATGTTAAACTGCAATGTTAACATGATATAAATTTGGCACTCTTTCTTTCACTAATCTTGCAGAGTTTCATGGAAAAGTAATCAACCACCACAACACCTTACATTAATAAGGTACTATTATTTCATTTTTAAAAATGAGGACGCTGAACCACATACTAGTTAATTAACTTGAGAAAATGAAGAATTAATGAGAGCAATGACTTCAGATTTAGTGAAGGTTAGCAAGGCAAAGTGACAACATATATACTGCCATAATTTACATATTCCACTCATTTAACCTAGATGGTGTGAATTCTACAAAGGTTATGATCAGTACACCTTGGAGAAGCAACCTAGTTTCTCCTAGTTCCAAGAATCAAAAAGGTGACTCATTATTATAAATGGCTCTCCGCAGAGTTCAACATCTTATTATCCAAAATCACGTGCTCCCTGCTTCCCAATACCTTATATTGAGACACAAGAAAAATGAGTTGTCAGGGAAAGGCAAATTGAGGTATGCTCTACGGATAATTAATTCTATCAATTTAAGTTAGCCATGCAAATTAGTATAAAGCCACAAATCTTGGACCCAAAAGAAATATATCTCTTGGTAGATGCATAATTAGTTGTCAAAAGGCATTTTTTGTGAATATTGCCAGATTTACCTCGGTATTACCTTGTCTTCTTAACAGGTAGAGACATTTTCTCTCCCCTGGAGGATTAGTTCTTCCTCAGGTGTAGAGCAATATTCCTTTCTAAGTCTGGTCCAATTACCTGCACTGTGATTGTGTGAACTGTCAACCAGCATGCAGATACCTGGGGTACACACCAGACATACTTAATGGTAATATTTTATGGTAAGCCCGGGAATCAGCATTTTTAATTAGCACTGCAGGTGATTTTTAAGGACATTAAAAGTATTTTCCTAAAGGTAATCTTAACCTGAGGAAGAGTAATTATAACCTGAGACAGGACATACTTAAGGCCCTTTCAATTCACATTTATAGAAGGAAAAAGAGTTGGAGATTGATAGTTAACTTTATCCTATGAATTTAACCTTAACTCTTTTTTATGCTCCGGTTATCAAATTTGACTTCCAAATTTGGCCCTGCCCTGGAGTTTCACCTTGGTATTTTATGTATATCTAAAATCTCTTAAGAGTGGTGTTCTTGCTTATCTATAGACTGTCCTCCAAACAGAATTTGATTTTTAAGTCCAACATCCCTACCCAGTGGCTGTTCCGTCCTGCTCACTGACAGATAAACGTATCCTATGCAAAGACTATCCCTAGAGTCTCTCCTTCTGTTCTATCCACTTTTTCAGAAAGCCCTAGCATTTGGCCTCTCTCTGCTTTAGTAACAATCACACACATGTACTCCACAGGTACTCTGACTGTTAGACTGAGCATATTTGTTGGTGGGAGCAGCAGGTTAGCCCTCTTAGGACTTATGCTAATGGGTCAATTTATACGATAGAATCTTACTCATTAGGCCAGGAAGTTCAATGCACAGAACTATACTGTGCTCTGCAGATTTCCATAGTTAAACTTACAAAAAAATCACTGCTATGCTGGGACTACAGGAAGAAAAGGAAACAATTCCTATTTCAGCACTTGGGCCCTAACAATCTAATTTAGGTGAAAGAGACAAAACATAAAATGTAAAAAGAAATTCACCAAATTCACATCTTTTTGCTATCTATTATACTATCAGCCAAATGCTAGATACTTCAGTTAAATATATACATTTCTGAAGATCAATGTTTAAGGTCTTTACAAAATAGAAGGGAAGATATATGCATAGAACATAATAGTTACGACATAGAATTATGCTGCCCAGTGCAGTAGCTACTATCCACATGTGGCTATTTTTTCCTTTTCATTGAGATAATTATAGATTTACGTGCAGTTGTAAGAAAGAATACAGAATGATCCCATGTACACTACACTGTTTTTCCCAAAGATAACCTCTTACAAAATGATATTTAAATATAATATCCAGGATATTGATACAGTCAAGATATGAATTATTTCCATCCCCACAAAGACCTCACAAGTTACCCTTTCATACTCAGAGCCATATTCCTCCTATCTTACCTCTTCAATCAATAGCAACTCCTGGGGTGCCTGGGTGGTTCAGTTGGTTGAGCAATGGGCTCTTGATTTTGGCTCAGGTCATGATCTCAGGGCCCTGGGATCCCTACACAGGGCTCCACACTCAGCAGGGCATCCGCCTGAGGATTCTCTCTTAAAAAAAAAAATCACTAGTGATCACTAATCTGTTTCTCATTCCCTAATTTTGTCATTTCAAGAGTGATGGAATCATATAGTATATAATCATTGGTGATTGAATTTTTTCAGAAAGCATAATTGTTGGGATATTCAACCAGTTTGCTGCATGTTTTGGTAGTTCATTTTCTGATATCACTGAATAGTGTTCCAAAGTTTGTTCACAATTTACCAGCTGAATGATATTTGGATTGTCACTCTTTGGGCTGTTACAAATAAAGTTGCTATACACAATTGTGTTATCTGTTTTCGTATGAACAAAACAGAAATCTTCATTTCTCCAGGACAAAGGCCCTGGAGTACAATTACTGGGTCAGTTTCATATTTAGCTTTTTCTTTTTTCCTTTTTTAGTAACTACCAAACTGTTATTCAGAAATGAATGAGTGACCCAGTTTCTTTGCATCCTTTTCAACATTTGATACCTTTGATATATATTTAATTTAGCCATTTTGATAGCTGTGTAGTGATATCTCATTGTGGTTTTAATTTGCATTTTCCTGCTGGTTGATGGTGTTGAATATGTTTTTATGTGTTTATTTGCTGCCTGTGTATTCTCTTCAGTGCCATGTTTATTTACGACTTTTGTTTATTTTCAAATGGATAAGGGGATATTATGAATGATGTTAGCCTAATTTCAACAAATACAATGAAATGGACAAGTTATTTAATAGAGTAAATTATCCAAGCTAACTCAAAAAGAAACAGGTAATCTTAATAGCCCTACAACTAATTAAAATTGGATTTGTAATTTAAAACCTTCTCACAAGGAAAACTCAGGATTTGACTCCTAGTTAAATCTATCAAATATTAAGGAAAAAAGAATACTAATTTTGTATGATTACTCCAGAAAATTGAAGAGGAGAGAATACCCCCAATCCATTCTGAGTTCAACATTCCTAGGATACCAAAACCAAAAACATTCTAAAAAATTAAGCTACAGACCAAAAATTCCCATGAACATATCTGCACAAATTGCTAACAAATTTTTAGCAATGTAGATACAATAATAAATTAACAAGAAAATTCAAACATGAACATATGGCATTAACCATAAGGAAGCATAGCAGGTTTAACAATTAAACCTTTTTTTAATTTAACAATTAAAAATCAATTTAATTCCCCACAATAACAGGCTAAAGGAAAAACAAAAACATACGTTCACTTCAATAGCTGCAAAAAAAGCTTTTGAATAATCTAACATCCATTCTTGATTTTGAAACTCAGCAAACTGGGAACCTCGGCAACTGATATAAATAGCATCTATGAAAAGCATATGGCTAAAATCATACTTAATGGTGAAAGAATAAATACTTTCACTTTAAGATGAAAAGTAAGATAACAACTCCCACCATTTCTATTTCGTATTATACTGGGGTTTCTAGTTAGTGAAGGAAGCAAGCTCAAGAAGAACCCAGATGGTAAATTGTTTACTTGCAGATGACATTATAATCTACGTGGAAATTCTTAGGAATCTCAAAAGATCTACAAGCACTAATAAGTGAGTTTAGCAATTTTTAGGATACAAAATCAATATATATATTATCAATTGAATTTCTACATATTAACAATGAATAACTAAAAACTGAAAACAATACCATTCACAATAGCATAGCAGTTATGAAATTTTAGGGATAAATATGACAAATAAATGTACACTGAAAACTAAAAAAAATGATAAAAATAAAGAAGACAGATAAATGAAGGGATAATTCGTGTTCATGAATCAGACTTAATATTTTTAAGACGTCAGTTGTCACTCCTGTTTATGTATAGATTTGATACAATTCCAATCATTTTCTTAGCAGAATGTTTTGTAAAAATTGACACTCTGATTCATGTGAAAATGCACAGGACTTAGAATAGCCTAAAAACTTTCAAAATAACTTTCTAAAGAACAGGTTACAGAATTCACACGACCTGTCTTATTATAAAGCCACAGTAAACAATTTGGATAGAGATTTCCTCTTCTCACTTACTGTTTTTTAAAAAAGATTTTATTTATTTATTTGAGAGAGAGTGAGAGCGAGCATGAGCTGGAGGGTGGGGGAGAGGGGCAGAAGGAGAGGGAGAAGCAGACTCCCCACTGAGTCGGGAGCCTTGCCTGGGGCTGGATCCTAAGACCCTGAGGTCATGACCTGAGCTGAAGGCAGACACTTAACCAACCTAGCCACCCAGGTGCCTTTTTTAATTTCTAATATATTTAATAAGACATGCAGTTTAACATAAGCACAGCATAGATATTTACTAAGATATTTCTAAGATATTTTAAGATATTTCTTATTTAAGATCTTATTTCTAGGATATTTCTAAGATATTTTACTAAAAAATAAGTGTACTTCAGGTATTTACAAATCTAACTCGTGGGACCCATTTAGGTTTTGAATCTGAGTTTAGGCTTTGAATTGTTTGACTCATTTGGAGTGTATTAATGTATATAATGATATTGGTAGTATTTAAACTCTCAAAGTAAGTTAGAAGATTTTCTGTGAACTTAAAAATTAATTCCCTTGGGGCGTCTGGGTGGCTCAGTTGGTTAAGTGTCTGCCTTCAGCTCAGGTCAGGATCTAGGGGTCCTGGTATAGAGCCCCACATCAGGCTCCCTGCTCAGTGGGGAGTCTGCCTCTCCCTCTCCCTCTGCTCCTCCCCGCTGCTCATGCTCTCTATCTCCGTGTCTCTCTCTGAAAAAAAAAAACCTTTAAAAAATTAATTCCCTCATTTTGAGGTGCAGATAAGCACTTTTGTGGCTTCAAGATGGCATATTTAATGGTATTTATATCCATGTAGAACTATTATTTCTCAGTTTAAAGATTTATAATCAATTATTCTACACCAGTGTATAAGTGCTACTGAGTTTAGCGTTAATTATTGTATACAACTTTGAATTACGTCTTTTAAATATGCATCACATTCCAAACTCACCAGTGGTAGTGACAATAAATTATAAAGCATCTGACAAGAAAAAAAACGACTTAAAAAAAAATGTCATCTTTTAGGTTTATTGCCATTGACCAAAGCACTTTTCCAGGAAACTCACTTATTTAGCAATTAAAGATTACATTTCTGGGTGCCTACATTAATTTGCACAAACAAAATAAAACAATTTGAACGTGCACACGAGAAATTTTCAGGTTTCATCTTGTTTATTGTCATTGGTATTTTTTTTCACCATAGGAAATTCATTACTAATGTTGCAGTGCTTTAAGGAAAGAGGTGGGTCTCTGTTGTACCCAAACGTTATTAAAGTGGTGCTGAACATACATTAAATAGTAGGAATATCGACATTTTTCAAAGATGGCCCACAATAAGACACATTTACTTGTTTCAGAAAAAATATTAAAGGGATCCAAAACAATAAATATTACACATGTAATATTTATTATTTCATGTACGAAAATATACAGCTTTCACCACAATACTGAGATTGTAAGGGCACATTAAACTTTAGATTCTATCTGCAAAGGTTGGGTATAAGACATCATACCGGTTATTAAGGCATTACAAATCATATATTGATGACAGGAACCCTATTACTTTTTACAGTAAATTAAAGTGTTTGAAACCAAAAGACATAAACTTATAAAAGATTTATTGAGTGTGCAATAGACAATTCAATTCAGTCCAAAATGTTTTAATGGGTACTGTGTGTTTGCTTTCTTTGCTTTTCTTTCCAGAGGCAATCATTTCACAAGGACAATCTCAAGGTTTGAAGACATTTTGCTTTCTGACTGTATTCAATGGAAATTTTCTTTGTTTAGTTTATTTGTGTATACATGTAGAACGAAGATTATGATGAAGGACAAACGCTTTCTTATTCACACATTATCATTACACCACTGAGGAAACTAGTTTCATTCAAAAATGTTTTAGAATGCACTTGCCAACAAAGGAATAAGCTATTATCTGTTGTTTTGCTGTGTGTGTCACCTTTGCTTAAAAACCTTGATTGTACCAGGATTCTGATTTCATTGATTTGTTTCAACACTTCCAATTGCAGCGGGTATGACTGACCAGTTTTATCAAAGCCGTTTCCTTTATATTCAGTCAGGGACAAAGAGTAAAAAATTATACTTACGTATAATATAAAACTTTTGTCTCAATGATTAGGAATATAGCACATTAAATTATCATTTTACAAATTGTAGGACATTATCTGCTGAGCTGTTTTTAATTTTTTTTATTTTTTGTTTTTTTCATCTGAATATTTTGTGGCATTTCATTTAAAGTGGGTTTTGAAGCACTAGGCTTACTTTAGAAATAGTCATCAAAACTTGTCATATAAATAATTATCAGGTGCAGAAAAAAGTATGTTTAGAGTGTACAGAATTTAATCGTTTGAAGGAAAGAACATCTTTTGGTTGACTTTATGAACTCATTACAACTAGGAAATCTCCAGGGTATCAGGAGGTTGAGTGAAAAAAATGTAATATTCACTACATTGCCTAAGGCTTTTCCTAATTTTTGGTCAAGTAACTTTAAAGTCATGATTCAGTACAAACTAAAATTACTTATTTAAACCAAATTATAAAAGTATGGATTTAGAAGTTCCCTGTTAACTATATTTTTATTGTGCTATTTCAACATTTGAGAGGAGTTTACTTTCCTACATATAATCATCACCTATTAAAATAATAAGTATAATTTTCAAAAGATATTTATAAGAATATTTGGATTATGTAAGTTTAGTCTTTTAAACTGTATTTGTTTAACACACACACACACAGACAGACACACACACACATACACAAATGATCACAAGAATATTTTTTTAATGTAAAAATCCATGCTCCAGACTATTTCAACCAGGTCATCAAAAAGATATTTTTAAAAAATGAAACCAGGTCTGACCTCTGGGGAATATCACTGATACAGGCTAATTCCAGATCTGTCATCACCATCTGTTTAACATTATCCTCCAATCAGTTGGGGGTTACTAAGATAAGAATTTGCCTAATATTCTTATCTGCTTAATTCTTCAGAATTTTCTGGTGATGTAATCAAAGCCCTTCTCGATGTCAATACAAATTTGAATGATTGTTACCTGTAATTTTATCTTCAAATTAAAATTTTAGGTTAATTCCTTCTTCACAAAGCCTGTTGATTATAACACAGAAATTCTTGCCATTGAATTTGATTACAAATGAATAAAATGAAATAATACTGTTTTATTTTTCAAAGGCTGTAAGTTGGCATTTTATTTTCTAGTTTTCTTTTGTTAATGCTTTGTTCTGTTCTTAAATTAAATATATAGATTACAAGATGCCTCACCTATAAATATCTTCCATATTTTAAGGTATGCATTGCAAGGTTCTTTTTATTTAAGGAGGTATTCAAAATCTTCAAGTCTTGGGGATTTACCTTTCCAAATTTCCATTATGAATACTGTTTGTTGTTAAAGTACTAACTTCGAGTTTACTCTTCCCCCACCCCTTTATAAAGCCTTTATAAAACCTTTAGCCCTCTTGATACCACCTCTACACAATTTACTCTTTTTTATTTGACACTCTTCATAGTCTAGTCTGTGTTAAATATTTTGTTCACTCTACATAAATGAAAATCTTCTCATGAAAAATAGAATACAGAAAAAGATTTTAATACTTTGTTGCAGCTCTTATGATAAAAGATGATTCAAAATTTTAACATTGGTAACATCCACACTGTTAAGAATAGAAAGTTAACTTTTGAATTGTAGCATTTTTTAAAGATTGAGTTTGCCATAAAAGCCCAGTGAAAATTAATTGTGTCCTAAATGGGTATACAGAAGGTATAAAAACTCATTAATTTAAAAAAAAAAGGAAAGTTTTGAAAGACTGAAGTACTCATTATATCCTTTTTCTGTTTTCTACTTAAACTTTTTAATAATGAAATGTCTTCACTTGATTATCATAAGAATATTATATACTATATTTCATAGTGATAAAGTGAACATTATTCTGTTCAGTTTTGGATGATTATTAATCTTAAATGACAGGCTATCTATTATATAGCTATGACTTATTCTGCTCCCCATAAGAATTATCCATAAATTTCTGACTATATATGAATTTCTATAGACTGACATAAACTTGACTTATATAACAATTTACAATGAGAAGAGCCAAGATTATAAAAGATCACTAGGGGATGTCCACAGTGATATATGACAAAATCTAACAAACAATAATCTCCATAAACTCTGTGCTCTGCTTTGGGAATTAATGTTGATATTTCTGGAATGGATACTCCTATTCTAAAACTTTTGAGACTCTATGCTACATAGAAATATTAAATATTACTTTCTACTAATTGAATTTAGATGTCAAAGATTAGATGTGGTGATGATGCAAATTAGAGGCAGTAAATTTTATGTTTTTCTTTTTTTGAGAAAATATACTTTGAGAAATAACCAAAAGGAGCTACTATAAACAGATCTACTATGAACAGGAAAAAACAAAACACAAGCACTGTGAAAACAAGCAAACAAAATACCAGGTTTCCTTTATGCTTTTATTAAGGAATTACTGTAAATCAAGTATTATTCTAAGTAATAATTAATCCTCACAGCTCTATAAAGTTGTATTCTTACCCACTTACTCAAATGAGAAAGTGGACTTACAAAGAAATTAAGTAACTTAGCAATGAATGTCCTCTGAGTGACATCATCTAAGTTACAGAAGAATACTTGGTATCTAGGTATTCTGCATACAGAAGCTGCTCTCTTAATTAATCACTATTCTTGACTTCATTTTTAAGGAAAAACATAAAATTTATTTTGTAAACAAAGCCTTAATAATGTTAGTAAAATTACAACAAAATTTTAATTATTCAGTATTGTTTTCAATTCTTTATTTCCTTTTCATGCATTATGTGATTCAGCAACTTGTTAAGTAGGTGTTGTGTTTTCTTCTTTTCCCAGCTAAGCAAAAGGAGGCACAGCAGATTATATCTGTCACACAGTCAGGAGTACATTATGAGGAAACATTTCTTTCCCTCAGTGGGAATGTTGTCTGACATTCAATGTGTCAGTTAAGCAAATTCCGACTATCTGAAAATGATAGTTATAGTAGATATCTTTCATTTGAAGTTGTGGGTTTTGACCCCCTTTCTTCTGAGAAATAATCTTAAGACTCTTTATCATGAGAAATGTCCAGTCCCTGATTCCTCTTGTGTAGTGATAGCTAGGGAATTCACATTCTTATTCTCACTGTCTAGTCAGTGAGATTGGTCTAGTGGTTGGCAGTAAATTCTAAATAGGATAATCAATGCAATCCTTTCCTCTAGATATAGCTGATTGCTCCAATAATAGGCATGTCACCCAAATGGAAATAATCAGATTTCTTCCATGTTTTTCCCCAAAATTGGAACTAGGAAATAAGACAAATTTTTAGGTGTGAACATTGAGAAATGTTAACTACCAAATCACCTTCTATATGTAGAATAAAAAACAGGAAGAGAGGCTGGAACAGATATGCAGAATGAAGCAGAAACAGGAAGCAAAGTCTTCATGTTATTTTCCTCTCTGATTTTTGAGGCCCAGATATATTATAGTGGTCTTCTTAGGTATCTGAGACTTCCAGAAGTTTTCTCTTCTGATTCAGTTACTTATTTAGGGGTGTTTTCACAGCAAATAAAGGATTTTAATAAATGCACTAATCATCTTCTGAGAATGCCTGAATGCCAAAGTGGCATTAGGTTGGCCTTAGGTTTTAGCCACCTCTAATTTCCATCAGTTGACAAAGCCACCCTAAATAACAAAGAATTAATACGATGGTTTAATATAGAAAATTGATGTTTTCTTATTATTATTTATACTGTGCATAAAAACAGCTTCGTAAAAACCACTGTTTTAATTAACTGTAACCATCAATGTAAGTAGCGCTTGCTATGAAAAGTCTACTTTAAGACATTTCCTAAGATTCCAACCTTTCACACATACTGACAGACTGAAGCCCCTCCACACATAGAATTTCTAAATCTCCTTTGGCCAAAGAATGTTAACCAGAAATGGGAATCTAAGAAAGCAAGTAAAGATGATTACCTGAGCACATTCCGGTGTGATGTTCACTGGGTGAAATATTTGTCTAATATCTGTTTTTAGGAAAACCTAATTGGAAGATTTACTCACATTGGAAAAAAAAAGATAACTCACAAAAGAACTTTAATTTTAAGGGGGAAAAAAGACTGCTAGTTTATTTCTGGCAATGCTGAAGTATCCCAAATAAATATGTCATCTGCCACTGAGCTCACATACTTAAAGAGAGAAATTAACCTGAGCTTAAAAAAGAAAAAAAAATTTGAAAAGACTTGCTTTCTTTTTTTAAATTGAGATATAGTTGACGTGTAACATTATATTACTTTCAGGTATATAATGTAATATGCAACATAATGATTTGATATTTGTATATATTGTGAAACGATTACCACAATAAATTTAGTCAACCTCCATCACTGTACATAGTTGCAAATTTTTTGTGATGAGAACTTTTATTTATTTATTTTTTTTAATAATGATTTTTTATTATATTATGTTAGTCACCATACAGTACATCCCCGGTTTTCGATGTAAGGCTCGATGATTCATTAGTTGTGTATAACACACAGTGCACCATGCAATATGTGCCCTCCTTACTACCCATTACCGGCCTATCCCATTCCCCCACCCCCCTCCCCTCTGTAGCCCTCAGTTTGTTTCTCATAGTCCATAGTCTCTCATGTTTCATTCCCCCTTCTGATTACCCCCCCTTTCTTTATCCCTTTCTTCCCCTACTGATCATTCTAGTTCTTATGTTCCATAGATGAGAGAAATGTGATGAGAACTTTTAATATCTATTTTCTCAGCACCTTGCAAATATGCAATACAATATTATTAACTATAGTCCCCATGCTGTACATTGCACCCCCATGACTTACTCATTTTATAAATGTAAACTTGTACCTTATCAATTTCACTCATGTTCCTAACCCCTCCCATCCCACCTCTGGCAACCACAAATCTGTCCTCTGCATCCATGCACTTGTGTTTTTTGTTTGCTTGAGAGTCCACATACAAGTGAGATCAGATGCGATGTGTAAAAAAAAAAAAAAAGACTTGATTTCTTGAAGGGGAAGGACCTCATTTAAACCTGGGCACCCAGTGGAAAAAAAGGCGCAGATATTCAGAGGAATTGGTGAGTACAGTCAACATGGATGACTTGGAGGTAAGAGCTTCTTCTTCAAGCCATGACCAAAGCAGAATTGATTGTGTTCAAGGCTGTTGCAGACCAAAAATAGGGCGGTAATATTTTTTAAAACAAGGAGAAACTGACAGCAAGGCTACATGAATAGAAGGACAATCACTCTGGGTTAGATTTGATATTGAGGAAAATTTTCAGGCAAGACAAGTTGTTCTTTTGTTGGCTGGTCAGAGAAATTGGTCTATACTTTGCAAAGCTTACAGTTTGTTTATGTCTTACCTCATTATAGAAATAATTTGAGACAAAATGTTTAAAACTGATAGGGCTGCTCAGGGACTAGTCCCTGAATATTCCCATTAGGATTTCTTAGCTCTATAATAAGCCCTTTATATCATCTAAAATGGATCAAAAACATGTGTAGTTCTGTTTTTTTAATATTCCCTACTGAAACTTGCAGTACATATAGGCAAAATTATTGTTCAAATTAGTAACAAGGCAAACATCTAAGTGATGAGTTTAGAAGTAACAGGAAATGCTTACTCTCAGAATATATCTCCCAGCTGGTCTGATATTAAATCCCAAAGTTTTAAAAATATGTTAGAAACTCATCCTCTTGATTTGTATTAATTTAGCATTCAGATTCTCCTTGTGTATAAAATGGATAAAGTTAGAAATTTTACCATATTAAGCTTCTTTCACCAGGTACTGATGTTATATATTCTTGCCCAACAACACGGTTCTGAAAGATTTTGAGACAGGTGCACACTTAAAGAACAGATGTGGGAAGTGGAGACAAAGTGCGGTACCGGAGTAGAAAATGAAGAAAACTATTCCCATAGGAAACATTTTCCTCTCTAGGCTTCTCTGACACTATATTCTTTCCTACATTGTCTTTTCTTTCTACCCCTCTTTTTTGTCAATTTCTTGACTTCAACTCTTATTCCCAATAAGAAATGCTCCCAAAGCTTTGTCTCTGTTCTTGACCTTTCTGTTGGTCCATAGCCCTTCATTCTCACTTCTTCCTAGACTCTTCAACACACGCGCATATTTTTTTTCTCTCTGAATGTATCATTTTTCTCTCAAACCTAAATGTTCTATGTCAAAAATTTTACTTTTGTGGTCCACAATAACTAAAATATTGAGTCTTCTGTCTTCCTTGGTATACCAATATTATCAAATATTACTACAAATGCTGCCTCCTAACTCTTTCAACCTTTCCCATCTAGAAAAGACAGCCAGGCCACTGGCAGGGTGCTCCAATATGAGTGGTGTGACCTGTCTCTAACTCTCAGCAATACCACAGGTAAGCCATATGAGTTTGTAAGAGTCCTAAGGGTTTAATACTGTTCCATACATTAAATGCCAAGGAAATATTTGACCTGAATACAATGATAAATGAATGATTTAACTTCTTTTTCCAGTATTGGTTTTTTTTTCATGGCATGATAATCCTTGCCTATCTGATTTTTCTTGGCAAGAAACAAATGCAATGTAAAGCATTTGGCAATACCATTTCACATTCAGCGATTTGACAATATATTTAAGATAACAGTAGTGCGGTAGCAGAAATTGGTGAGATTGAGGAGCGGCATGGACTCTAATAATACTGTTGTTCAAGGTGTAAATGTGTACTATTATTTTGGAAAACAGTTTATAATATCAGTGTATGACACAGTGAACTTCCCCTGTTGAAACTCTCACAGCACATAAACTCGTTGTGTTAGTTAGGGTTCTCCAGGGAAACAGAACCATCAGATGGAGAGAGCGGAGGGAGAGAATTTTTTTTTCTTAAGGAGTTGGCTTTTGTGATTGTAAGGGCTGGCAAACCCAAAATCCACAGTGCAAGCCAGCAGGCTGGAAGTCATTAAGAGTTGACATTGCAGTCTTGTCTCCAAAATCTGCAGGACAGGCCAGCATGCTGGAAACTCATTCCATGTTGCAGTCTTGAGACAGAATAACTTCTTCAAGAAATGTGAGTCTTTTAAGACCTTCAACTGATTGGATAAGGCCCACTCACATTATTAAGAGTAATCTTTAATTAAAGTCAACTGTAAACAGATAAATTTCACAGCAACATCTGGACTAGTGTTTGACCAAACAACTGGGCATCAGAGTTTAGCTGAGTTGACACATAAAAATTAACTTTCATAAGTTATATTTTTAACATGTTAAATATTTCATCCCAAAATTAGCTGATTGAATTACTATCATTTTGGGTTTTATTTATTTATTTTTTATTGTTTTGGGTTTTGATAGTTTGCCAAGACATCAAACATCATTTATAATAAACCTAACAGGAGGTCCCTATTAATGAAAATTAAATTACAATAGTCTTTCAAATATTAAATGCAATGTATGGTTTAAAAGATTAAAGATTTAAGGTAGTTTCCAGTATAACTTAATTTATAAACTGCATGTATTATGTTTATGCAGAATTTGAGATAGTTTAACAGATATTTATTTTGTTCTAAAGATAAATGTCTATTGTTAGCAATTTCCTTAATGTTGTACAGTTATTTTAACTACAATCTACCTTTCATTATTATCGATTGGTTTCTTGTTACATAGTCTCAAAACACCAAAGATAGTTCTATAGAAGTGGATGATACTCTTGATGCAAGCTGACAAATGCTGATTGCAGTGTGATAATATTAATGTTCTGGCCAAATTCACAAAGGCTAATTCTTTGAACCTACCAAACAATGCAAACTAAATGTCAATTATTTTTTTCTTCTAAATTTATCTTACATGTCTCATCCCTGGAATAGAAGGCTTTTTCAAACACAAGGTCAAAATAGCCCCAGTACTAATATTGATCTAAAATGTGTTGATATTTAATTAACAAAAGGAATCTGGGGGGAATATAACAGAGCCACTATTGAGAAGAGAAAAGAATACGCACATATGGGCAGACTTATTTTAGATTAATTTTAATAAAAATAACTGATAAATATCCACTCTCTTGGGCTGAAGACAAATTCTTGATTTGCCTCCACACCAGATTACTAGTCACAATTTGACTTCCGCAATTTAAGAAATAAAACTAATAATATTGTGGTATAGTTAATGATTGCTCTTCCATTTTTTTGCACACACAGTAGCTAACACTGAAAACTAAAAACAATAATAATTTAGATATTCTGAATAATTTAAATCCTTTTCTAACACTCATCCCATGTGAGACTAAGCTTTGATATAAAAGAATTTGATTGTATATCGGTGGAGATGGTTTTTACAATTGTCATGACTCACTGTTTCCTAGTAAACGCAGAAATAATTCTGAGGTTAATCTTCCATATCAAAATAAAATGAGCAGCCACCTGCTCAATGGCTTCTCACTGCTTCAAATGGGCTGACGAGCCAGAAGAGCAGCTGGAGAAGGAAATGCCTTACGATGCCAGTGGTGTGTTTACCTAATTTCACTTCAACTCATTTTACTTTATTTTTAAAACATTTTTACTTTATTATTTATTTTATTTTACTTTTTTTACTTTATTTAAAAATTTTAAATTTATGGTTTTCTTCTGATTATAAAACTAACGTATTTCTGTTGAGAACACGCAGAAAATTTGTTACCTGTTTCCAACATTTAGAAATTTAGTAATAAATTTTCTAATATTTCAGTGCATATATATTTTAGATTCTAAAAATTGGAATCATATCTTACCTACAATTTCCCACACAACATACTTCATTTAATAAAATATTGTGACTAATTTATGATATTAGAATATTTTTGAAATATACTTCACTAATGTTGTAGTATTTCTGTCTTTGTCAACATGATAACTTATCTAATCAGTCTATGACTGTTTAAAATTTCAGTTGTTTCCATTTCTGGATGATATACAGGGTATTTTAAATGAACCCACATAGATATTCATATTGTGCATACTTCTGAATATCAGATAGGAATTTAACTTATAGGTGAAGTTTTTGCATCAAGATTTTTGAAAAATTCAAAGGCTTGCAATGCACATTGCCAATCTGCTTTCTAGAAATACTTTTTTTTTTTTAAAGATTTTATTTATTTGTTTGACAGAGAGAGAGACAGCCAGTGAGAGAGGGAACACAAGCAGGGGGAGTGGGAGAGGAAGAAGCAGGCTCCCAGCAGAGGAGCCTGATGCAGGGCTCGATCCCAGAATACCGGGATCATGCCCTGAGCTGAAGGCAGACACTTAACGATTGAGCCACCCAGGCACCCCTGCTTTCTAGCAATTTTAATCAACTTCTACTCTCAGCAACACTGAACGAAACCATCCATTCAAGTGTATCATTGTTAACACTAAATTAGCTACTAACTTCTACCTTTTCCAGGTTAACAAGTGGAAAATCATATCTCTTATTGTTAATATTTGCCTGTGACTTCTTGTGCGGTTATAATATTATTACTTTTGTTGTTGGTTTTATTTGTGTTTCATCAGTTGGGAATTGCCTGTTCTTTTCCTTTGCCATTTTTTTGTAGAAGTGTATCATATCACTAAAACTAAGACAATTTTAAAACTACTTATGGATTGAGAACATCTACTCCTTTCTGTCATATATGTTCTAAATCTAAGTTCTGAGGTGATAATACATTTTCAATACTGTATGTTACTTTTGATGTCAAACTATTTTACATTTTGATAATGTAAACCACTAACGCCCCCTCACCACGGTTTTTTCCTTTATTTTAGGTAGCACTAGAAAATATATTTATGTATATCTTTTTTACATTTCGATATTTTATTGCATATATATTTAGATTTTTTTAAAAGAGCATATATGCATACATATGTTTTCTAGCCAACTAATTTCATTTAATAAAGACTGTGACTGGAGCATCTGGGTGGCTCAGTCAGTTGCACAGTGGACCCCTGATTTCCGCTCAGGTCACGATCTAATGACATCAAGCCCTGCAATGGGCTCCCTTCTCAGTGGGGAGCCTGCTTCTCTCCTGCCCATCCCCCTGCTTGTGTGCGCACGTGTTCTCTCTCTCAGATAAATAAATAAACCCTTAAAAAAGAGATTGTGACTATTTTATGACATTAATATTTTGTAAATTAATTTTCCCTCTCTCTTTTTTTCTTGTAACCCACTTCCTCCTTCCTTGATTTTTGTTTTTTTTCCTCCAGTAAATCAAATAGTTTTTGAGGATGTCTTTTATTTTTCCTTTTATCTAGAACATGTTTATAAAACACAAAAGCAAGACCATGGAATGCAATAGTGGGTCCAGACACAGAGTGCTAGAGTTGGAAATCTGGTACACTTATTAGTATTCAACGCTTGTGTTTCCCTAATACCTCATTATGACATCAACAAGAAAAGAGTTTCTGAGGAACACTGCTCTATGGAAAACCGCATGAAAATGAAATGTAAACTTTAATTTTAGACAAATTAGTGCAAAAATTATTCAGTGTTTGTAAAAAGAAGAACCACACCATGCCAGTTCTCTATTTCTCAAACTACAAAATATACTTTACATCTTTTCTAACATCAGAGTATAGGAGCCTATAGGTCTAAAGAGTCAAGAAAGTCCTCAGTAATTTAAGTACTCTATTTCTGAACGCAGAGACTACAGGAAATAAAACCAGAACATGCATATTGTACTTACAGCTAATAGGAAAGGTAGCACAATGTCGAAGTAGAACATCTTCGGCTTTGGTGGACATTTGTTTTCTATTGCCAGCACAGCCGTTTATCAGCTCTCTGATACTTGACAACAGTGTTAAACGCTGATTCTCTGTAGTCTGGAGAATCAAGGTATCGATATTTTGTTAGAGTTAGATGTAACACAGACTTACACCACCTGACATACCATCTGGCTCATAGTAAGTGAATAAATAATTGGACTAATTACTATTTCTTGGTATTCTTGGACACAGTTATAAGCTTTCTGCTGATGATCAGTTTCCACATATTTTAAAAATTCTTGATGGGTGTACTCCTCTAGTTATCATAAGTTAAATTTCATGACTTTAATCATTAAAATCACTTTCACAACAGAATAAGCACGGTACCTAAGAAACAAGTTAATTTTTATATACTTTTAATATTAATATAATATAGTGGACATAATATTTGTTATAATGATGACCAAAAATGACTACAGTAAATTTAAGTGCAACACAATCAAAAGGGCTTTACAAAAAATACGGAGAGAGGAATAAATATTTTGGTGAACTAAATTTCTATAACCATGCATGTGAATATAGTTTGTATTATACAATTATCAATGTTTGAAATGTGTATTTAAAAAAGTTATCGAAGAATCAGAGCCTAGGGATATTAGAATGCACTTTCCATTTGGAAAAAATGATTATTTTTATTTTCTGATCATATATTAATGTTAATATATTCATAAATAATATTTATAAAATATATACTATAGAATAACATGGTAATTCTAAACTTTAATTATTAGCATTTAAAAGCTTCTCTCGTATGGGAATCATATTCATTACAATTGCTTTCAAAAACTCTCTCTCTTATTACATGACTCGAGATATTGAGCAAATGTCCTTTCCCAAACTTTGACAATTCATTGAAACAAAAACAATTCATATGACTATACTTACTATCTTCAAAGATCTTTCACATCTTATTTGCAATTTTTTTTTCTGCTTTGAACAGTCATTTATGACTTTGAAAACATGCAGACATTGGCATCGAACAGTCAGAACTTCGGGCTGTATGTGCAGACCAACTATGTTCGCCCTGGTTGAAATACATTTCCAGACCCGAGATGGAGCCTCTCCTCTCCTGCCCCTGGCACGACAGCAAACTGAACTTTCACGTTCCCGTAAAAGCTGCTTGACCAGAAACTTAGTACATCCAGTCAACCAATTGCCAAAAGCTAAGCTAAGTCTGGGCTCGGTACGTACTTCCTTGTTCCCTGATCTTTCTAAATAAGGTCAGAAACGCAAGCTCCCAGCCAATCAGGCTCTGTTCCGCCGTCGCAGCTTCCAGGGTATAAAACTCCCGCCCAAAATCCCTCTGGCGCAGACTGCGCGGCTGGGCGGCTGAGGCTGGACTTTTCCCATCCGTGCGCTGTTTCACCTTGAATAAAGGGCGTCACACTCGTCACTAAATAGTTTTAGTTTTGACACGTTGACAGTCTTGGCACGGAGGTGGGACTCAAGCGAGCTGCTGGGAATTCCAGGGCTGCCCCTACACCAGGCGGAGCTTCCTTCCGAGTTGTTTCGGTTCTTCCCGCTCGCCGAGATCGGTAAGTTTTCTCGGATGGAGCTCCGCTTGTTTCGCGTTCTGAGCTCTTCGAGTTAGTTTCTTTTAATCCTTCCAGGGGCAAAATGGAGGTGTGGGAATCCACATTTTTCAGTGAGACCTAGTGGGGCACACACAGCCTTTGGGTTTGTAGCCGAGCTCATGTGCATGGTATGCGTCTTCGTGGGGACCTAACAGGTCTCGGGAACTGCTGCGCAGTTGGATTAGAGAGGATTATTTCCATAGGGGAAAATAATGGTCTAAAGACAGCAAGAAAGGCAGCCGTGGAGGGACCCACAAAAGCCTTCAGGTAAGCCCACTGTAAAAACCACTGGGAAACTTCGGGGATGGGGGGGATTGGACTGTTTGGACGAATGGCACATCAAAATCTAAGCGGGCACAAGTCATACTATTAAAAGCCATTAAGGTACCTAATACTATAAAGAAATCTTGTGAAAAGGATAATCTTTTGTCAATGGGCATCTCAGAAGCCAAGCTGCAAAATTGCTGGACAGGCGTCAAGCACTTAAAAGCTGTTAGATTACTCACCACCTAGCTTTAAGACTCCTGTGCTAGGGTAAGTTGGTCATGGGATATATTAGTTTGATACCAGGTCAACTGCCAATCTCAAGAAAATTTCTGTGCAACAAGATGCACTGTGAAACACCAAAAAATTCCTAACCCAGCAGCACACCCCATTTTAGGTATTAATCTCGCTTTGAGAAACCCAAAACTTAGTTAAATAAATGGGATCCTCAAGTTTCAAAGAATGGAGCATGTCCTCTTGCAGCGTACCTGGTTATTTTATCTCTAAAAACTGGGTCTGTTAGCTGTGGATGTATTTTTTAAAAAAGGCAAAATTTTACTAAGACTATCTAGAATACAATGGTCATTATGAGACATGTTCTAGTTAAATACAGCAGTTCATTTAACAAGTGAACTTCAAAGCAAGGCCTCCCAAATCAAACAGAATGGGATGCCTGTTTTAATTGGCAGGCTAAAGGCTTTAAAAGTTCTCAAGATTCTAAAATAGCTTCACTGCAAAATTCATTGCAAAAGGCTAATGAAAAATTAAAGACACAAGAGGTACCTAAAACAAAAGACTACATGTAAGACTGTGTGACTCCTACTGCACCATGCTACTCTTCTTTTACCTGAGTACTCTAAGTCTGCTAATCCTCTGAATTACCTTTCTACTCTGAAGAGACTGGAAGAGCATAACCAGAAGTCTACCAAGCTAGTGGCCTTACAGTTGCAGTAGCTCCAAGACCAGAAACCTAAAACAATAACTGAGCCTTCCTCTTTGTATCCTCTTAGGGGTCCATCATCAAGACACTGTCCCAGACATTGATGAGATACTGGGGAAAAAACTGAAACATTGGGGAAAAAAAGATTATCCTCACAGGTTGTGTCATATCCTTCCACACTACCTAGAATGCCCCATATCTTCCCTCAAAGGAGGGCCACCATATGGGCCTCTCCCAGGGTTGACAGGACTCCAGAGAATTCTCTGGTAAGCCACTACAGTTATTCCTTTAAATAGCCAAGGGGAAACTCAAATTAAAATTAATGTAAAGGCTTGCCAAATGTTTGTAAATATCAGGACTGCACTGTCTATTTTAAACCCTGCTCTTCCGGGAGCCTTGCAGATAGGATCCTGGGAAAACTTGCAAAAGCCATTGAAGAATTCTTATGGTAGAATTTTTAACAGAGTTCGCTTTCTGGAATCTCTGTAGAGCTTGGTTGATTCTAAGTGCAAATGGCAGTATTAACAGAAATTTTGGAGCTAAACAAAACTGAAAAGGAAAGATAAAAGATACCAATTCTAAGACTCATAGCTGCTGTTTAAGTCTATTGTTTTACTTTTCATAGTTGTGATTATACAAAAGGAGCCAAGTTATATTCAGCTTTTTAGTATAGCATCATAAAACAAACAAAAAACCATCCATTTCCAGATTCCCTTTCCAGTGTTTTTCCTCAGAATTCATTTTCACATACCAATAACTTAGATTTTTGGCATCTTTTAACATCCTCCTTCATGACTCTGATATGTCTCTGTTATTAACTTAAATTATTATACAGGCTTGTTGAAATCCTACTAATCCTCCAACTCTTGGCTCACATTTTACATTTTAAACATAGCCTTCTGAAATACCAACCAATGGGAAGCAATCTTTCTTTATTCTAAATAACAGAATTAGTATGCTTTCCAAAATGTACCGACTCTCGTTTCTAAGCCACTCAGGCACAGGGTCTTGGTCTGGTTCTGGAAAAGTGTTTTACACTTTGGATATTCTCAATATGTCTCTCCTTGTGTCATTCCCTTAATATAAGGAAATCCACAGAGTGAAAGATATACACTGTAAGTCCTCCATATATACATTTATGTACACATTCACACACAGAAATACATTTGCATACCACGTCAATACCTTAAATATCATGTTTAAGAACAAGTGATCACAGATTATAAACTACTTGAGTCAACTAAAATCCTCATCTACAGTATCTTTATTGAAAAGAAAAAATAAGATTTTAGAAGAATTGATTTTCTTCTTTTTATTTTATTAACCACCCACTACCTTAGTAACATGGCATACTGAAGCATCATTATTAATATTATTCATCCTACCCAGATAATTAATTAAGGTGGATGATCCTAGTATCAGAGTTAAAGTAACATTTGGGGATTGTTTTTATTCTTTATTGTTTTTTTTTTTATGCTTTTGAAAATGAGACTTTATAAACCGAAGCTTTTGTGGAATTTCACATTATATTCTTTCATTCATCCTACATGAGTTTTATCAACCTGTTACTTGTGGAAAATATTTCACCTTCCAAAATCATTTTGTTATCCTGAAATGCCTACCTTGAAATAAATGTAGGATAATAATCTTGTACTATTTTTCAAAATCTATCTGCATTGTGAATTTTTCTGAACATACAGGTTTTGCCCTACCTTGTAACAAGCATAGGATATTTTTTATGGTTGCTTCATTGTTTTGAATTACCTGTGTGGAGAGTTGTTATAAGCAGAAAGTAAGAGATAGCAAGTGTACGTGTTGGAGTATATATACCACTTAATGTAATTCACATACAGGGAATTTTAATAGCGAAACAAATTCAGTGATTACCTCAGATGTTCTTAAAATGCCTGCCCCCTTTCTTTTTTTGGTAATGGTTTGAGACTTTTACAGTAGAAAAGAAAGGAAAGGTGAATAAATAAAGATAAAAATATCTTTGAGCAATATAGAATGTTGTTATGCACCATAAGAACTGAGTGAGTAGCTGTTGCCAGTTTATAACTTTTTTTCACATTAAAAGGAATAACTCTGGATTGAGGCTAAAAATGATAATATAAAAACTTTCCAGAAAAATAGATGTTGTCAGGATTTTATAGCTAAAGGTGCAACATAAATCTTGGAGGATCCCTTGTGATCCAAAGCGGTTACTGCAAGACAGCATTAATAGTGCATGTCTTCAAATAAAACTGGACTAGAGCAGAGTGCTTTAAAATGACTTTGGAAGGGGAAAGTATCCTAATATGGATTGAACTCAACACTCTAATATATAGTAGGGCTGTTTATTATTATGCCTTACATTCTTCACAACACTTACAACAGTGACTAACATAGTAACTATGTTTTTAATTATTGGCTATTTTATTATCTAAGTAATGCATGATAATTACTAATGGAAGTTGAAGGTCACAGGAAAAAACAGTGAGTGATCCGAAAGTCACTTAACCGTGTGTTATTTATACCTACCATATAGTAACTGATCCATAATTACTTGGTAAATGATGAAGTTAGGCTTTGGAAAATCTTACAAACCGCTGTATGCTTTAATTCTTTTTGAATTTCAAATAGTTGTCATACAATTAATATTCACAAAGAATAATTCTTGATTCTCACACCATGACTCCCCCCCCCCCATTTCAGTCAGTGTCTTGATCATTGTATCCACAAATCAGGTCCCAAACCAACCAACCACCCCACCCACCCACCAACCAACCCACCAACCAACCAACCAACCAACCAACCAACCAACCAACCAGATAAACAAAACCAAAGTCACTCTTCATTACTTTCTCTTCTCTCTCTCAACCAGTCCTATGTTTATCTAAACATATACTCCAAAGCCCTCTTCGCTGTACATCCACTACAGCACCCTGGAGAAAGTGCCATAAGTTTTTCTGGACCACCTTAAAAATCTCCAAAACTGATCTTTCATTTGGAGTTTTGTCCTCTCTACTTTGTAGATTGTAAACAATGTGACTTAATATTAATTAAATAATAAGTAAATCAGGCCTTTGATTCCCCTGCTTAAAAATTTCTATAGCTCCCATTAGCCTTTGAATAAAAGTCCCTCTAATCTCAGTTTTCAGGATCCTACATGAAGTACCTTCTCCCTTTCCAACCTCCTCTGTTACTCTTTTTATATCTCTCTGCCCTCTAGCAACAGTGGCTTTTTTTTTTTCTTTTTATTAAACATGCAGTGTTTGTTCCACTTCGAGATCTTTGTACAAGTTTCTGCCTCTGGGTGAGCTGCTCTTCCCTCAGACACTTGCATGGTTGACTAGCTCTTGTTATCCAGGTCTTACTTCGGAAGTCTGTCTTGTGAAGCCTTCTCTGACTGTACCCTCTGAGGCAGGCCATAGGTACTCTCTACCATAATGCCCTAATTTATTTTACTTAAGAGATGTAACAATCAGATACTGTCATATCTGTTGATTTATTGTCCAGCACCTCACTACATACAAAGTCCACAAGGCAGGTAAGTGTTGTTTCATAACTTTGAAGAATGCCTAAAACATAGAAGGCAGTTGGAAATTGAATATGTAATGAAAGAATGAGTTGAAAATACTCATGGTAGGATAGAGATGGACAGGAATTATGAAAAATACCTCTACTAGAGATCATTCCCTTTCAAAGCTGGTGTAATAGTCTGACTCGAATTTTTTATGTTTGATTGATGATAACTTTCAAGTGTCAGCCTTCCTTCTTCCTCTCTTGGCCCACATCTAGGCAAACTGATGAGAAAGCTTGCCCCACTCCTTGCCTTTGACAATCTGTGGGATGTTCAATCCACACAAACTCCTGCCTACTTAGGAATGCTTACTCCACTCCCAACCATAGGCACTGCCCCAGTCTTTTCAGAAAGTCCCATAATGTGAGTGATAAATTTTTCATATCTCCTTGGTGTGTGTCTATGTTATTAGTGTTGGCATCTGACCTATTAATTAGGAGGGGCTCTATACCATCTTCCCATGGTGACCATAAGAGCTGCTCTTTTCTTATGGGGAATTTCAAAATAAAAATTGGATCATATCACTGTAAGACGTTTTGCTTTAATCCCACTGTATAATGTGTATATTTTAAAATTGTCTCTACCTTAATATGTATATATATATATATATACACACACACATACACACACATATATACACCATATATATATATACAGCATATATATATATATATGTATATATACACACACACACACACACACACACACACACAACTTCAGACAATGTTGATTCTTGCTAAAAATTTTTGGGAGTGTTTTTCAGTTAAGTTTTGAAGCTCTTAGTTTATATCAAATCTGAGTGAATTAATATTGCATTTGTAATCTTAATGTGAAGTTATCATGATACATATTGCATTTATAGAATTAGAACCATGGCTCTCTAATTTTATAGTGTATTTAGTCGGTTGTTAAAATTAACATTTTTTGATGAAATGAATTAGTATTCATCATCAAACTGTGTAAATATTTGCTAAGAAATTATCAGATCATTATTTCTTACAACCTAAGTATGGTTAAGAAGATGTCATGTGAAAATAATATTCAGGGATTTATTGTGAGAAGAAGAAAAGGTTGTCAAGATGTGATTTGAAACTTCTTTGTAATCACTTTGCTACAATTGCATCTGATGATTGTGCACTATATTCCAATAACTGTGACTCAATAATACAACCAGAAAATTGGGAACCAGTCATCTTTATCTGTGGTTACTAAAAGACTTTAGGGTGCATTTACAGGGATGAGCACAGAGGCTAGACGTTTAAAAAAACTGGCTTAAATCCAGTTTGTGTTGATTAAAATTCATTACTGAAGTCGATAAAACAGCAGCATATTCTTTAGTCCATATGTTGAGTTAAGAAAAAGAAAGTATTGTTGCTGAGTCTTAGTTTCCATTTCTCTAGGAAGGAATGAGCCTCTTAGAAGGAAGAGAAGTGTACCTAATGCATCTGTATGGGCATTATTGAGATAGTTGTGGGAGAGATGACTCTTTTCAATGTGGAATGTGCTTAGCTTCCAGAAGCTTTCATCAAGGCCAGCATTGTTTTGTCTGTGTCCTATAAACATAGTCTTGATGCCATATACTATAGTTTATATATTATGTATTGTAATTATGTACTAACACATTTTCTTTGTTCTGATTCATGATGTCTCATTAAAAGACATAGTACTCATTTTTTAAATTAATTGACCGTTCATTTAACAGACATTTGTTGAGAGTCAGCTACGTGTCAGGCACTATGCAATTTTATTGTTGTCATGCTTAAGCATTTTGCTAACTTGTAAAGATTTATTTATTTTAGAGAGAGAGAGAGGGAGCACGCATGTTCAGTGGGGGGAGAGGCAGAGGGAGAGAGAAAATCTCGAGCAGACTCCCTACTGAACGGGGAACCCAGGGTGGGGCTCGATCTCATGACCCTGAGATCATGTCCTGAGCCAAAATCAAGACTTGGATGCTTAATTGACTGAGCCACTCAGGTGCCCCTGTGCTGCTAACTTTTAATAGATAAGGGTTTCTGTTTCAATGACTACCTGCATGAAAATTGTACATAAATTTTCAGAATGCCTCCCTTGCTTTTATTCTGCTTTAGATTAATGGTTCCCCGACAGTGATCTGGATATTTTTGCTAGACTTGACTTAAAAATCAACTTGAGACCCTGTTTAAAATTCAGATTTCAAATCCCCTCCCCCCACCCTCAGATATTTAATATTTTGGGGGGTGAATCCCAGGAGTCAACATTTTCCTGCCAACTTTGCTAATCATTTCTCTAAAATGCAATTTTTGAAAGTTGGAAGATTGTTTTTAATTATACAGTGATCAAGGATAAAAAAAGAAAGTATATTGCTCCATAATTTCTAAAAAGTCTCCATGCCAGTCTGCTAGGTAAATAATGAGATTCTTTTGTTTTACTAATCTTTAATCCACAACTTTTATTTTAATTGGTAATTCTGTAAAATTTTCTAAATTTACTTTGTAAGTGGAATATTTTCCATGTGATATCACTTAGAAAAGTTTCTTAAGAAAAATGAACATGAAAAACTTCATGAAATGTATCTGATATACACTTACAAAATTATTTTATTGATTTATTTATGAAAAGAGTAGATTGTAGAACTACACAAATAAATTAAATTTACAATTTCTTTATTTCATAAAAAACAGTTGACTAATATCAGATATAGATGGATTTTATTTATATTCTTTTGATTCTTTTAATCTAGAAGAGATGCCTTAATAGAAACATGAAGTTTTGAAAAAACTCTGTCTCACCAGGAACTAGGTCTAAAATTATTGGTAGATTAGAATTCTGACAAAAATATATTCTGGAGTGCTGGGCTTCATTTTTCTTAGAAAAATAGAAATATGTCTGTATACATATTTATCTACCATCTAACCTATCTATTGGGAGAAATGTATTCCTGTATTGCACGCTATTAAATGATGCTGGACTAATTCTTAAATGGAATCCACTAAAGCAAAGAGACAGTGAGCCAGACAGGTTGGAAAATATCTTCACATACATCACTCAGCTAGCCATTGAAATGAAAAATCTTCCTCATGGCAGATGAACAGCCTGGAGGTTGTTCAGTTTGTCATAGTGGATAAAGGCTTTTCTAGCACACCACATTAATTTTTGCCAAGCAAGAGAAAAAAAACCAGATTAAATATTTCACACAAGCCCAGAGTGCCATATATGTTTTAAAGGTTGAGGGAATTATATATTCACAGGATTGTTTTTGTTCTTCCCCTGGTAATAGCTTTATATGGTATATTTAATGAGAGTATAACACTTACTAAAGTTTCCAGTAGACATTATGAAAAGGAATAGCTCATAGGAAAAGATATCAAACATCATGTGGCAAACAGGGTGACATATTAGTTCCTTGTGACACATCAAGTGCAAATATTACTAAAAAATACCAAGTTACAAAGCTGCATAGTCTGATCCCTATCCGTATTCTATTCCATAAAGGGAATTGTTCTCCAGGGGCATCTACTGAAAGCGTGTACAAAAGAAATGAGGTTAGTTTTATTAATTTACTTTCTTCACAACTGAATAGCCATAGCGTTATTCTTTCATTCCCCTTGGCGCTACTTTGTTCCTTTCTTTAATAACAGTAAATGTGAAAAATCAGGATTTGTTTTATTCAGCTTCATTTCACTGGGAGTGCTGTAGGGAGATGAGATTTGAAACTGTTCACCATAATGTATAGGATATCTGGATTCACTTTACTGATGATGCGGTATCACTGTAAATGACTCACTTTGGGATGTGCGGCTTTATCAGAGCATTAAGTCTTGAACTCCTGACTCCCTTTGAATGGCACCGGCAATTGCTTAGGAAGAATTGCTGAGATCTGTAAGTGTATTCCTTTTTTCAATGCTCTGTTGTCAGTGCAAACAGAGCTTGTTGGCAAACACAGTGACAGCTTAAAAAAGTAGGACATTTGGGATAAGCTTTCTATCATACATAAATAAATGTAAGTTTTCCTACAGAAAAGCTAGTTCATATGATAACAGGAATCCCCAGGTGGAACTTTTCAATCTGGAGCACCACTTCTTCTATACAGGTGCTGAGAATAAAATGATGAAATGGGTCAAGATACTTATTCGTATGTCATTTGTGGTGTAATATGGAGACAAATAAAGAACAAGAAAATATGTGATACCTACACATGTGTATATATAAATTTATATATGTATTTTATATTGTGAAGGGAAGAACAAAGCAATAGCTAAGTGTTGAGAAACACTTTATAACGAGTGATTTGTGAGATATTTTCTTGTGAAATAACTTTTAAGTTGACACTTGGAATTTAGAACAAGTCAGCCTTTCAGAATAAAGAGAAAACCTTTTTATGTAGAAGGCACAACATATGTAAAGGCCCTGAATTTGGAAACCTGTTAACATGGTATTTAAGAGACATTAAGCAAAGTTTGATAGTAAAAACTCACATATCAATGTTTTTTTTTTCCTACCCGTATCTCGATTATTTCCTAAAGTCTAGGTACTTTGATAGGCATGAAATTGTATTAAATAACTGTCCAAACCTTATACTCATGGGGCTCCTAGTATAGAGGGGGAATTGAGTAGACAGAAGGAATAAAGAAAGGAGCAATTTGTGAATTATTAACATGAAAGAAAGTCCTTAAATTCTCTGTTCTTCAGTTTGCTCAACAATGAATGAAGAATTAATACTAACTTGTGAAGTTAACCATCCTGCAACCAGTATAAAGGCCTGGACATTTTAAAACTTATTTGGAAAATTATTTCATCTTTTAAATTTTAATATATCTGTAGAAACTCATATAAGATCCTATAAAACTCTTAAATGGACTGCAAATGGACCTTAAAAATTTGTTTACTTTCTTTTTGGGAAAGTGGAAATTGAACTCTTAGCTTGAAACAAACTCTCAAAAGATTTAACTCTGCTGTAGTAACCTATTTTGTTTTGAGAATAAGAAAATTGCTCCTTTTGCTTCTGTTCAACTATGAAAAAAAATAATAATGTTGCTTGCAAAGTGTTTTTATATATTTAAAATGAATATTTATAAAAGAAATAAATATAATCTCTTTGGAAGTATTAGTATATTAACGATAATGTTAAAGTCTTTTTTGGCTATTCCTCCAATCTAGGTATCTGCTTCTCAGATATTATCCACTTAAACATTTCACCTAGTATATTTTATACATAAATATTCGTAAACATGTGCTTATGAAATATAGACAATGTTTAGTAATATTTAGATTTAATATATTTGTCTCACTGTGAATATTTTTCTAGCAATGTGATTTTATTATATGGAATTTTCACAATTTTTAATAGATAACACAATTTTTAATACATATTCAATTAAAACACACTAGGCATGGCAAGAAAAGAGGATCACAAAATCGAAAAAGAGAAGGGGAAAAAAAAGCAATAGAAAAAGATCCACAATGATCCAGATATTTAAGTGAGCTGATAAAGATATATAGAACTGTGTTTAATATGTTACAGAAGATAGGTGAAATGCTGGACAATTTCACTACAGAATTCTATAGTTTATTAACCAATTTTAATTCTAAATACAAAACAAAAAATCTAAAAGAACTCAGACGATATTAAAAGTAGGTAAGACACATTCAAGGCAAGATTATAGAACTGGCAAATGATCAATAGAGAATTTCCAAAAGAATGTACTGAGAGGAAAAGTAAGAATGAAAAGGATAGAAAGGAGTTATAGGGGTACATTGGTATCCTCAAAATGTTTAATACTCATATAACTGCATCCCAGAGGGAAAGGAGAGAATAATGTGAAAAGGATTTTAAAAGACATTGGTTATTAAAAAAAAATTTAAAAATAAATATTTAAAAAGATAGTGGCTATTTTTTTCCAAAACTGATAAAATACATCAACTCAGATTCAGAATCTTGGTGAAATACAAACAGAATATGATAAGATTGCTGAAAAGTAGATTTATAGAGGGAACTTAAAGGCAAAGAGAAAAATAAATAATTTCAAGGAACAATAGTAAGAATAGTCAACTCAAAAAAGATGACATTTGGAAGACAACTGGCTAAGTTATTTAAAGTTCCATATATTAGTCTACCTGGAATTCTATACCTCAGAAAAATATCCCTTAAAAATGAAGAAAATAAGTTTTCAACCAAGTAAAACAAATAATTTGTGATTAGAAAACTTCATCTGAAAAACTGAAGCATGTGGGTGGCTTAGCCGGTTAAGCATCTGACTTTTGGTTTTGGCTCAGGTCGTGATCTCAGGGTCCTGAGATTGAGCCCTGAGTCAGGCTCTGTTCTCTGTGCTCAGTGCAGAGTTTGCTTGAGTTTCTCTCTCCCTCTCCTTCTGGTCTCTCCCCCCACTTTCTCCCTCTCTCAAATAAATAAGTAAATCTTAAAAAAAATAAATAAAAGAAAAACTGAAGGAAATATTCTTAGAATGAAACATGGTTGTGGGAGGCATGGAAATGGCAAATATGCATAAAATTAATGGACACTGTTTGAAAATTGACTCTGCTAGTAATATATTTTAGGGTTTGAAACATAAAAATTAAAATGCATTGTAAAAATAATACAACGCAAATGGTGTTGCCATGCAATATAGTTCTAGCAATGTCAGAGAAGTGGTGTAAGTAATAGTATTTATTAAATTGTATTAACTACGAATAAGGGTTACAATCTATAGGGAAACCGCTAAAATGATAGTAAAGAAAGGTGAAAGCAAATTTAACCATAACACTATACACTACATATACACAAGAGTGACTGAATGAGAAAGATTGAAAATAACAAGTGTTGATCAAGATGTTAAAGACTTTCTTTACATTTTTGGTTGTACCACTTGTTTAGAAAACTCTTCGGCATGATATATACTGAAGCTTAATGTATGCATACTCTATAAACACAGCCAGAAAATACAAATACACCCAGCATAACTTGTCATTTATTTATCATAATCAAACATTGAGATAGTAAAGAGGGATATATTTATAAAATGGAACACTAAACAATATCAGGCATTAGTGAGCTACAGTTATTTGCAAGAGGGATGACTCCTACAAACGTGTATCTGCTCGAAAGAAGCCAGAAACAAATTTTACATATTTTGTATTACTGTGTTATATAATGTTTCAAAACTAACAATACCAGGGGCACCTGGGTGGCTCAGTTGGTTAAATGTCAGACTCTTGATTTCTGCTCAGGTCATATATCAGGGTCCTGAGATCAAGTCCCACAGCAGCTCTGTACTGGGCTTGGAGCCTGCTTAAGATTCTCTTCCTCTCCCTCGGCTCCCTGCACACCACTCCCTCTCTAAAAAAGAAGAAAAAAAAATTCCCATCTGTTTCAGTTTAGAGTTGTTTGTAGTCATTTTGTTTGTTCTAAGTCATAAATGTTAGTCAAATGATGATAAAAGTCTTTTTACTTACCACTGAGATGTTACTGATTTTCTATTTTTCCACTACATATCTCATAGTAAAAAAAAAACAAAAACAACAAAAAAAAAAGTTTTAAAAATGTTAAACCTTATTTGAATGCCTGAAAAGCATTCTGATTTATTTATATAGGCTATTGTGTTTGATTTGCTTATATTTAATACTTTTATGTCCCTGTCCTAGTCCTCTTAGTAATTGAGTTTACAATGGATGTATAATATAAATAGTACATCTTTCAACTATATTTGTTTCTAGAATATATTGTATACAATTGAAAATTATCATTTTGAAGATAGAATTAACATTGTAAAATCATTGATTCTGTTTCCACTTTGTGAGTGGAATTATGAGTACTATTTTAAAATCTATTCTAAATGATTAGTGAATTTTGTATTCTCAGGCAGACCAATGGTTGGTTCTAAATATTATGTAAATATAAATTTGATTTTTTTTTTCTTAAACATATTCTTTTAAGAAGTGTGTTTGTGACTTTCTGAATGTTTGGATAATTTTTTAATGCCAGATTTATGTTACTGAGACCTAATTTAATTAAATATGTTATGAGACTATGTTGTTAATGTTCTAAAATATTTCTAGATTGTTTTTTCCACACTGTCCCTTTCCCTAGTTTACATTCGTTTGAAAAGCACGTGTAATCTCTTTTTGGGGGTGGCATATATATATTTTAACAAGGGTCTGTTGCAATTAACCTGAAATTATCTTTCACCATTTTCTGAATTATAATGTTTTCTGAATATAAAATATTGGTTTGAGGATTATTTTCTCTCTCAGAATTTTCCGCTATTCTATATTTTTAATTTAAGATTCTATTGAGTTCAAATTATATTTCCTTTGCAAGTAACATATTTTTAAATTCTGGCTTTTTAAGAGATATTTTCTATGTATATGATGCTCTGCAATTTCATTAAAATATGTGTAGATGATACCTTTTTATGTATCTTTCTGGTGAATCACTATAGTTTCCAAATATATATGTTGAAGTCTTTCAGCAATTTCAGAAAATACTAAGATACTGTATTTTCAAATATTGCTTTTCTTCCTATTTTCTTCCCGTAGGAATTCTATTCCCATGAAATATATTAGCTCTTCTCATTCTGCCCTCCCTTTCTGTTAAACTTCTCTTAATTTTTTTAAACTTTGTCTCTCTAAATTATATCAGAGAAGTTTCTTCGGATCCATCATCTAGTTTAATAATTCTGTCTTCATCTATTTCATTTTATTGTATGTATCTAGTCAGTTTTGTTTTAATGTTTACAATTTTCTTTTCTAAAAATTTCTTCTCCAAGTATTTCTGGTTCTTCTTGATAGTCATTTTGTCCTTATTTGTATTTGTAATGCCTTATATTTTTACTCATTTTTATTTTTGTTTATTTCTGGTTTTGAAACAGAAAATTCCAGTATAATTATTGAGCCTGTATTATTACTGCTTTTTGTTTCTTCCAGTTTAATTCATGTTGAGTCTGTTCTTTATCTATGTAGTTATTTTTTATTATTGATTTGTACTTAGCTTAACTTCTCAAGTAGGAATCCTTAGACTCTTGCTTTACTTACTGTTTGTTGACTTCAATTTCCCATATTACAGAGGAGGATTTTAAATGACTCACACTTCATGAGAATGAGATTGGTAATTTCTTTTGCTTTTATATATCTTGTTCTATAATTTTGGCAGTTATAATAGGTTTAATGATTGAGTAGCCTTTATACTCTGAGTTCTTATTTACATAGTTATCATTTATGCAATAAATCTATGATGCTCAGTAGGTGCTAAAAACATGTTAAGTCATTAAACACATATTGAGTTTCTTTTTTTTTTTTTAAAGATTTTATTTATTTATTTGACAGAGATAGAGACAGCCAGTGAGAGAGGGAACACAAGCAGGGGGAGTGGGAGAGAGCTCATAGCGGAAGAGCCTGATGTGGGGCTCGATCCCACAACGCCGGGATCACACCCTGAGCTGAAGGCAGACTCTTAACCGCTGTGCCACCCAGGCGCCCCACATATTGAGTTTCTAATATGAGTGAACCTATCAACGTTTTTGGTCCTGGGAGTATAGAAATGGAAGATACAGTCATGGTCTCAGTTCTAATGAAGTTAGTGACTCATGCACACACTAAACAAATAATTAAAAAAATTTTTATTTTTATGTAATTGTAATACTTAGGACAAAAGGGGAGTACAAGAATGCAACAGCAGAGCAACTTGACCTAGAAGTCTGATTAGGGAATATTTTCTTAGAGAAAAGAAAATCAAGGTCATATTCAGAGAGTAAAGGAAACATTCAAGACAGAGGGTAAAGCATTTCTAAAACCCTTATAATATGTTCAAAGGACAGAAAGAGGGTCATTGTAGATGTAATGCTAGGAGTGAACGGCTACAGAATGAGTGAGGTAGACTAGTTCAAGATGAAACACAGGAGGGCAATAGACAGACTGTGGACTGCATTATGACTTTACATATTATTCTAAGATCAATGAGTCAAAATTGAAGTGATCACATAGGGAACTAAGAGTGTCATGTGTTTTTTTTTAAATATCCCTCTTACTATGCTATGAAAAAGTATATCATGTGTCTATATAATTTTATGTGTCATTATATATGCACATGCATATTTTTTGAATTTGATAAGCATAGCATGATATCTAACTTCAAAAAACTTTCTATGTGTGTTGGATGAAATATGCAGTGGGTGTTTCTTTCTTTCTTTTTTTTTTAAAGATTTTATTTATTTGACAGAGATAGAGACAGCCAGCGAGAGAGGGAACACAAGCAGGGGGAGTGGGAGAGGAAGAAGCAGGCTCATAGCGGAGGAGCCTGATGTGGGGCTCGATCCCATAACCTGGGATCATGCCCTGAGCTGAAGGCAGATGCCCAACCGCTGTGCCACCCAGGCGCCCCTGCTTTCTTTTCTATTATTAGTTTATATTTTTCACTTGGTATGGTTATAATCTAAAGCTTGTTTTAGGAGTTATAGATACCTTTGGCATTTGGACATAAAAATATGGATTCACTGGTTTCCCTGAAAAGGGATATCCAAGATATTATTCCAACTCTTTGGCATTTATGCATTTCTTCCAATTTTATCTTTCCCCTGTATTCCTCTTTCCTATGTTGAAAATTAGATCAGAAAGACCTTTATTTCATCAAAGTTTTCTTAATTTCTATGCATGGGGCATATTATATACCAAATCAACAACCTCCTTATTTTTATCTGTAAGTTAGTAATTTTAACTACCTCATGATGTTGTGTCAAGCAATTATTACCATCTTGCATTTTTTGTTTCTTTTATGTTAGCATTTATCAAAACTACCATACCCTTTTCTGAGAGGTGGCAAATATTCATAAGCATTTCTTGCATTTACATATAGTAAGCCAATTCTTATAAGCACAGCACTTTTTATTTGTGTATATCTTAAGCAGTTTTGTAAGGTTACAAGAAAACTAAATAAAAATAGATTGAAATAAAAGTACAATACACTTTGTAAATTTTTGAAAATTGGTTGAATTCTAGCATTATTTTGAGCAATGGGAAGATGAAAGAGATAATAAAACTTAGTCAAATCCAAGCTTGTTATATTTCAGCTGATTGGTATTTCCATCTCTCTATATTTTTAATATATGCAATTATATGGATTTTTTTTTCAAGAATTTGGCTTATAATGATCAGTCTCTAATTTAGCTTGTAATGATTGTTCTCTTAAATTTCACAATAATGTGGGGCACCTGGGTGGCTCAGTTGGTTAAGTGACTGCCATCAACTTGGGTCATGATCCCAGAATCCTAGGATCAGGCCCTGCATGGTCTCCCTGCTCTGCCGGGAGCCTGCTTCTCCCTCTCCCTCTGCCTGCTACTCCCCCTGCTTGTGCTCTCTCTCTGTCAAATAAATAAATAAAATCTTTAAAAAATTTTTTTCACAATAATGTCATTAAGTTGTATTAAATATATTTCAGTGTTGTGTATCTGAATATTATGTTTTCATACCAAATGAACAAACCTTGACCTTTTTTGGATTACCGGCATTTCTCAAAATTAACTTTGATTCAGGTCAGGATTGGTCTGTCATCAAAATATAATGATGAATAAACTGAGGAAATCTAATTTCAAGTGTCGTTATAAAGAATCCAAAGTATTTAAGTAATTTGTACTTTACTTAAGCTTACTTAAGTAAACTTTAACATTTATAGATAAAAGAAAGCCCTAACATGTTTTTATCTCTGCCTTGAACATTAATTAAGCAAATTGTTGGCTTTGTTGGAAACCAGAAGAATTGAAGAAGAGAATTGAATTAAAAGAATTGGAGAATTCAATTGAAAAAGAGTCATGGAACAGTTTTTTCAATTTTCAATGAAACTGAAAATCTTGATCAAATAATTTACTTAATAAAGAATTTTTATAAGATATTTTACTTTGATTTTAGGATCCCATATGGCAATGCTATTTGTTTAAGATAATTCTTGATACACAGGAACTAATCATCTTTCCAGCAATCCCTTTGGTTCTATAGCATTAGTTCTCTTTGTTCTTACAGAATCCTCAGTGGGTGCATTTTAGACCAAATTAACCAGACTTGGAACTAAAAATTCTTACTAGGTGTAAGTTGAAGTATGATAATTGTTTTCACTTCTTACATTTTATAAAAGAAAGCTCACTGTTATTTAAAATTATACAGCCAGTACTTTTCTGTGATGCCCAAGAATGCAACTTGTTTTCTTTATAAAACATGCTCCTTAAATAATAAAAATTGCCTTTAGCTTATCAACCAGAACTGCAAATGAAGTATATTAACCTGGGAATGCAGATTTTTGCTTCTGACTTCCTTATTGCAAAGGGTTGCAAACAAGAGCCAATTTCAATATGCTACTTCTGGGTAATATGCTACCATAGTGCAATTACCACTAGGCTGTCATGTGGTAGCTTTTGGGTATCCCATAATTTCCTGCCAGGAGTCAGAGTCACTGCAGGTGCTATATGGTGTGATCCCTCAAGGAGGGTGTAGTGCTATGTATGGCTACCAAAGGTAAGGAACACTTGCTACATCAAGATGATTCTATAGAGTACTGCTTTTCAGCAAGTACTACTTTCAGACTAATCTTACCACTTATCAGGAAAACTTAGATATAATATATAAACACCTCTTTAAATGCCTTTGAGAACTACCCAAGAAGAGAGGGTTTGTAGGGCTAAGCTCCAATCTGGTAGAGAAGGGATATTCAGAGAGGATATGTTTTTCTTGAGGAATTTGCCAATTCTATAAGCGGTACCTAAGAGGAAGTGTACTTGAGCAGAGATTTAAGCAGATTCATGGAGTTAGTTGGACAAAAATTGGAAGTTAAATTCTTCCTAGAATTTTTCTGTTTATACCTGAAAATACTACACTTTAGAAGTAATGATGAATGGGAAATAGAACAGGTCTCACTGAAACTGAAACTCAGCTTCGCATCTTGTCAATTTTATCTAAATGCCATTATATTGACCACTGTAAACAAGATTCTCTAGGAAAAGTTTCTCTGGGATAAGATAGCATTATCCAATTTCAAATTATCTGTACCCCCCCCAATGCAATGTCTTACACTAAATCAAAAATAACCAGGTGAATATAAGAAAACTAGACTTGAGTAAAGAAAAAAAGAAGAAAACTAGAGATATACACACAGGATTTCCAGATAATGGAATTATCCCATATGACCTTTGAAATATTTATGATTAATAAATTCAAGGAATTAAAGACGAAGTAAAAAAAATCCAAACAGGGAATGGAACCTATAAATGGAAACAAATGGAAACTTTTGTGCATAAAGTACAATAACATAAATTACATGCCAAATGCTTGTGTATAATAGAAGATTAGAAATACATGCAAACAGAATTACTCAATATAGAACTAGGTCTTAATAACATACTTATATGGAAGGCAAAAGTATTGTAAGTAGAGAAAATAATGTAAGGGGCATTGCAGATACAGTGAAAAGTTCTAATAAACATGTCATTGAGTCCCAGGAACACAATAGAGGGATAGAATAGAAAAGAACCTGTGTAAAAAATAAAGAAATAGTGGCTGAGAACATCCCCAAACTCTTGATAAATTGCAAAATACAGACTCAAAAAGCAATACAAATTCCACGATCTGGACAAAAACAAAGAATATCACAACTAAGCACATTGTAGTTGTCATTATATGTCCCAACTTGATCGCAGGAACCAGACTGATGCACAGATCCTTACGCTAGTGTGAGTTGTAGTTGCCATTTGCCCACTTCTTCAGACAGTTGCTGAGGTACCTCACGCAGGTCTGATAACCCTCTCCACCAAGAGAAATCCTCATTGCAATTACTGATTAACGTAGGTCAAAGTGATAGAAGAGGTTGGGGTTCAAAATCTTGCCTTACGTGGATCTAACTCAGTAGTGCAATTCATGCTGCTGGGCTTACTGAGCATCAGGTTTAAGCTAGATTGCAACTGACACATTTTAAAATCAACTTTGCATTTCATTCCCTACCTTGATCCAGTTACTCCCCTTCTCTTGAGAACACTTCCATAATAAGTGACTTGCACAGAATCACTCTCTCAAGTTTTGCTTCATGAGGATCTATCATGGGACATACATCATAACATATATTCTGAAAATTAAATACAAGAAGAGAATTTTAAAAGGAACCAAGGAAAAAAGGCACATATACTTCAAAAGAGCATCAAGAATGATGGCAACTCCTTAGTAGAAACACTGAGGATAAGCTCCTTCAAATTCTGGAAGAAAATATTCTATCCAGATTTCAAGAGGATAAAACTCTTTCAAATCCTAGGAGAATATAATCTACCCAGATTTCTGTATACCAACACATTTTCTCTAAAACATGTAGGTGAACCACATATGTTCTAAGAATGAAGACCATTCTCAGAAACAAAGTTGTCAATATATTTTTTTTAAAGTCAAGATTACTCTGAAGACAAAGGTAAATATTGTAAAAACCCTAGGAGAAATATGTGGAGGAAATGTACCATTTTAAGTTGAACTCTGATTTTTTTCAAAAGAAAAAAATAAAAGTTTGTGTTCACTGTTTGGAAATAGAAATGTTTGGTTAGGGTTTGCTCAGTCTGTAGTCACCCAACAAAGATGATCAAAGGTTGAAATCTGGCTTCTATTACAAGAAGGGAACTGAATGTACTCATTTCTCCATAATATACTTGGGACAAGGATTTCCTTGTTAAAACCTGAAGCTACATGGATGAAAAAAAATTTTGGCAGGTTTTGCATTAGGCCAGGTGTTGCTATTTTAATAACTTAAGTGAAGAAAGATGAATTAATTCTTGAGAGAAGTAGCATTGAACTTGTCCCAAATTCGACTCTTTGATTCATCTAGCCATGACAGTTATAAACAAGAATATTTAAAAACACATCTGTGCTGTGTTGACAAGCATAACAATAAATATATCTATGTGAACAGAAGATTGAGGTACACATGTATATTTTCAGACAAACATAAACTGATAGAATTTGTCTCCAGAAGACAAAATATAATATTAGCATTTGTTTTACAGGAGAAAAGGAAGTGATTCAAGATGGCAGCTTAGAGATTTAGGAAAGAAGAGTAAGAGGAAGTATTAATATGTGGTTGAACTTAAACGTGTATTGACTTAATAAGAAAATAAAACAATCTCTGGGGCACCCAGGTGGCTCAGTCAGTTAAGCGCCCAACTCTTGACTTGGGCTCAGGTCATGATTTCAGGGTTGTGAGATCAAGGTCCCCGTCAGACTCACACTCAGCACAGAGTCTACTTGAGATTCTCTCTCTCCCTTTCCCTCTCTGTCCCTCCTCCCACACTCTCTTTCTCTCAAATAAATAATCTTTAAAAAAAAAAGAAAGAAAGAAAAGGATCTCATGTTTGCCCAGGCCTTATGAGAAGACAAAACTGAGACAGGTTAAATATGCAGGTAATTCCTTAGACCTATTAGGGAAGAGTGTTGGAAGAGTTTGGGAGTGGTGTCAGACTACAAGGCAAGTCTGACCCTAAATGGAGAGAAGAAAGATTAGTTAGGAGGGAGGATATTATGTTGTACTACATATCTTGAGTGGTGGGTGAAATAAGGGGAGGAGATACAAATATCCAGTTATAAAATAAATAAGTCATGGGGATGTAAATACAGCATAGGGATTACAGTCAGTGATATTATAATAATTTTAAAACACTTGGTACCTATCCTTATCATGGTGAGCATTATGTAATGTACAGAATGTCATATAACTATGTTGTATACCTGAAACTGATAAAATATTGTATGCCAACTATACTTCAATTTAAGAGAAAAAAGGAAAAAGGACAAGATGGAAGTTCTCAAGCTGTAGTCTACTAACAGAGGAGTTCTGTATCCCTCAGGAGTGGGCTTGTGCTGGTAACTCTGTTATGATCAGTTATTGGCTGCAAGTAGCCCATGAAAAGGTAACCTTCAACAAAAACAACGATCAATTTCAGAGTTAAACAGGTCGATTAATTAGACTCCTTGTACTTGGAGATCTGATAATCACATTCTCATGATATACACCCATTGGCAGAAATGCTTGGGTTATAGTAGTCTTTTTTTTTTTTTTTTTTAGTTTTAGTCTAATAGATATGTAATGGTATCTCTTTAAATTTGTTAATTACTACTGATGCTAAACATCTTACATTCGTATTTGCCATCTGTACATATTTTTGGTTAAGTGTTTGAATCTTTTGTTCAGTTTTTAATTGCCTTGTCTTATTAAGTTGTAGGAATTGTTTTATGTATACTCTGGATACAAATCTTTCCTCAGATGTGTGATTTCAAATATTTGCTCAGTCTGGGGCTTATCTGTATGCCAGGATGGTCAGCAATCCCCGGGATGAAAGATTACTCCAAATTTTGCTGTGAAAGAGAGGACAAGGGAAGGGGGTCAACGCTCAGAGACTAAGACCCTTTGCTCTTCTTTGCTCCCGCTTTTATTGGTCCTTCAGGATAATCACAAATCCTTATCACTGTTTCTCAAGTACTTGATGGGTGACAAAGGATCTTACGGAAACTAGGAGGATCTGTACGGGAAAGATATGATGTGCTAATCTGCGTGTTCTACGAGTTCTGCTACACATAGCCTAAGGGACAATGCCTACATCTCTTCGATCACAGGGCTGCTGTTTGGGCTAAAAAAGCTTCAGAACTCCCCCTGGCATTCCAATGGCAGAGTTCACGCAGGCCTTGGCATTCCAAAGGCCTGCTCCCTTCTCAGAAACCTTTCCTCGCCCCCAGCGGCCTCCTACTTACATTTTAGCAAGTCAGGTATTATGGCTGATTTCATGTTCTACATTAACTCCAACGTCTATTAATTTTCTTAATAATATTTTTTGAAAAGCAAACTTCTTTAAATTTTGATGAAGTTCAGTTAATTATTTTTTTCTTTTATGGATCATGCTTTTACTATTCTAAGAAATCTTGGCCTCCCCAAGGTCATAAAGATTTCCTACTTAGTTTTCTTCTAGAAATTTTATAGACATAGGCCTTTTATTTAAGTCTATGAAATATTTTGGGTTAAATTTTTGAGTATGTGAAGTAAGGATCTAAATTCATTTATTTGTATGTAAATATTCCAAACCATCACCGTGTGTTACAAAAACTATCTTTTTGCCACTGAACTGCTTCTACGCCTTTGTGAAAAATTAATTGATCATGTGTGTGTGGATCTATTTTTAGATCTTATGCTGTTGCTTTAATTTATGGATCTTGACATCAGTACCATAATATTTCAGTTATTATAGCTTTATAGTAAGTGTTGAAACCAGGTAGTGTAAGCTTGCCAACTTTTTTCTTTATCAAAGTCGTTTTGGCTATTGTGGGTTCTTTGAATTATTACATGAATTTTAGGATTTGCTTCTCAATTTCTCCCTAAAACCCTGCCTGAATTTTGAGAGGAATTATATTGAATTGGTAGGTCATACTATTGGTAACTATTATGTAAACAATACTGAGTTTTCCCATCCACAAACATGGTATTGTTTTCATTTATTTGTAACTTCTTTAATTTTTCTCAGAAATGTTTTGTGTAAAGGTTTCCACTTTCCAGTGTAAAGGTTTCCACTTCTTTTATTAAATTTATTTGTTTGTATTTTATTTTCCTGGATGTTACTGTGAATGAATTGTTTTCCTAATTTTATTGCTCCATTATTTTTTTTTGGCTAGTTATACATGTTATACAAATGGGTTAAAGATACTCCCTGTATATTGGCTCTTGTCTTATTTACTATGTTGTTTATAACAGACTGGGACTGTTAGCTCAAAGCTGCTGGCACTGAACTCAAATTTTATGCATCCTACTGCTTTAAAAATATCCCAAGTAAACATTTTTAGCCATTTAGAGCCTTTTGCTTTGCACACTCTGCAGAACTGCACCCCACGATGCTAGCTGTTGGTCAGACAAACACTGAGGCTATAAAGACCCCAGGTTGCTGCTGACCTTTAGAGGTCTCTAAGAAACTCCCTGCTATGCATCTGATTGACATTGCCTTAGACACACATAAACCCCTCTCCAATTTGCCTTTCCCTTGGGATTCATTCCCCCCTTGTGGTTGATGGTTCCATACCTCTGTCTCTGGAAGGCCTCCTTCTCTGAAGGAAGATCCCCCTTATGCAGCCTGTCTAAAGAAACCTTGTCTGCAACTGTCACCTTGTGCATGACTTTTTCATTGATCCGGTCCAAAAAAACTTGACCTCAAGAGATAACAGAAATACAATTGATATTTATGTATTGATCTTGCATCCTGTGACCTTACTAAACTTCTTAATTTGTTCAAGTAATTTGTGTGTGTGTGTGTGTGTGTGTGTGCCTGTGAAGTATGCATGCATTCCTTATATGATTGTGTACATGAAGGATCATGTTTTGTGTTATTTAAGGTATTTTTACTTTTTACTTTCTAATCTACATGATTTTAATTTCTTTTTATTGCTTTATGTAAGTGGCTATACACTCCAGTACAGTTTAGCTGGTTGGATTTTCTTCTCTTCTTCAGTTTGTTGTACGGGATCCTACCCTCGTGGTCATAGGTGCAAACCAGGGATGAAGCACTGGTTTAAGTGTGGTGAGATGTGCTTACCTGGACTACTTGCTCACAGAGATTATTATGCAAGCCTTCTTGTTTCAAGTGGAATGGGATAGTTTAAAACTATATCCCATATTGGGACAGAAAGCAAGCTCTACCATGGAATTAAACAGAACAATGATGGCAAAATATAATTATAAAATCCTCATAGATTTTGAAATTAAGCAACATACTTTTAAGTAAGTCATGGATCAACTAAAATATAGCTTTGGAAATTACAATTTCAGTAAGCCAGAGTTAAACAACTTATTCACAGTAATTTGCAGGAGATTAGAGCAGGCCTTGAAGGAAAGACATCCTGATGACCAAAGGAAATCCTAGTCCTAATATAAGGAGAAAAAATAGTTTAAATTAAAATATAAGAGAATATTTTGAATATATGCTATTACACACTGTAGATTGTATTAAATGCATTCTGTATTACAAGCATTATTACACACCTTATCCTACTATTTTAGCATCATACACATTTCAAGGTCTTCTCTATATAGTTAGCTTTGTAACAGTATCATGTGGTTTTATATCTTCCTTTATTGTTTTCCTTATTTCCCAAACAAATGAGACCTCTAAGATGAATTAAAAAATCTTAGACCTGTGAACATATCAGACTTCTGTCCTTTACTGGGTTTATGACATATACATGAATATTCAAATAAAGTATAATAGTAGGGTGCCTGGGTGGCTCAGTCTATTAAGTATCTGCCTTTGGCTCAGGTCATGATCTCAGAGTCCTGGGATCAAACCCCACATTGAGTCCCACATCAGGCTCCCTGCTCAGTGGGGAGGCTGCTTCTCCCTCTTCCTCTGCCCCTTCTCCTGCTCATGCTCTCTCTCTCTGTCTCAAGTACATAAAATCTTAAAAAAAAAAAGTGTACTAGTAAACTTGGGCTTGTCTTTTAAGGCACATATGTAGATTCTTCTTATTTGAAAAAGGGCAGTGTTAAGTTGGCAGAAGGAAGCAAACCAAAATCGAAACAGCCATGATAATGGAGATTGTAAACTTAAATCCTGATTATTCTAAAAAAATCATATTCTTAAAAGTGTTTCTCATCTTTAATGTACCAATTGTAGTTAATTATTTTTAAATTTTACTTAGAATCTTAGTTTGTGAATTAACTTCTGTAAACAGATTGTTTTTAAATTGAAAAAATGGTTTAATTTTGTCAAATCTAACCTCTTTAAGATCTTATTAACATTTGTATTTTATTAAACAAGTCTTATTAGTATATTTTCTTGTTAGTTGGTGGATTTGGTGCTAGGGTAGTTTTTCATTAATGGTCCTTAAGATTTAAATGTCATCAGTCCAAGAAATATATACATATCTTTTTCTAAAAATCATATAATGTCCTTAATTTTCATATGTAACAATTTCTGGGGAAGTGATTATCACTGAAACTTGGAAATTACTTTTTTTTCCTTTTTGTATATTTTATTTAATTAGGAAAAAATTACGTTATATACATTGAACAATTTGAGAAGACTACAATGCGATATATGGTCAATGAATGGCTTGGTGATATGGAGGCCATACTGTAGGGATTCCAGTAAGGAAAGCTGGGCTCATATTCAGTGAAGGATTCATAGAAGAGTTGTTTCTCCACTAGGCCTTGAAGTAAGTGAGGGACTCCACCAAATTCTCCTGTTAAGCCAGGTCCTGAGGCTGATTCCTTGTTAGGGCCCTGTCTGTTGCTCAACACTCAGACACCGATACAGATATGTTCAGGTGAAAGTCCTCAAATGTTGTTGTTGTAAGATCTGTTGATCACTTTGTGGGGAGAGAGGAGGAGAGAGGGAGAGAGGAGGAAAAAGACAAAGAAGAAGGAGGAGGAGGAGGAGGAAGAAGATGAAAGAGGAGAAGGGGGACGAGGAGGAAGAGGAGAAGAAAGAGAGAGGGAAGAAATTACTTTTAATATAACATATGCCATTGCATTTGCTTTCAACTCATTTGTGAATTAGGTCATTGTTAAACATTAATTTTTCATGTTTTACTATGTCTTGTAGTTGTTTTCTAAGAATGTTATATTATGTACTAAATAATGAAAATATGAACATATTTTGTCTCATGGAATTTCCATGTTTACTAATATGTTAGCTATACATAACTGTCACAATGAAAGAAAAAATAAAATCCGTTTTACTTATTTATAACAGAGTAGGGAAAAATGAGAAAATAAAACATTTTTTAAATATATTGAAAATATTTAGCAGGGCAGAATGTATTGAGTTGTCTCTCTCATTTAATGGTTACACATAATTAACTATTTCCTACGAGTCATAATTAAAGTAGCTACTCAGCCTTTCTAATAGTAGTACGGCTAAGCAAGTGGACTTAGCATGAACATTATTAAAAATAGGAAAAGATAGCAATACCTTTCGACAGAAGACAATAACCCAAATCATTATATTGTCAGAAGGGAAAAATTGAAGTATCATTGAGAAACTATTCAGACTATAGATTGTTTAAAAATGTGAACTCATTTTAATTTGTCTGGTAAACCCATAATATGACACTCTATCAAGGAGTGATAGCTATCTGTTCAATAGCGGAGTGGATTAAAATACAACCTGTTTATGAAATCACCATGAAATTGAATTGAAGCAAACGTGGAATTCAACAGATTGCTTGGAAACCACTCAAGTACAAATCTGTTCTTTTCTCAGACCTGCTGAAATCTAAGCTGATTAAAACAAAAACAAAAATAAAAACAAGGCACAAAGGTTTCTAACATTTGCTCTTCCACATGAAACAACCCACCTTGGATTTTGCAAGAGTGTTTAGAGAATATCTATAAAAAGCTCTTGCCCATTGATAAAAGAACAATGTATTAAATTTTCTTGCTAATTAGTAGCCTTAAAAATAATACAGAAGGATAAACATAGCAGTTTTTCAGTTGCTACATTTTTATGCCTTGAAGTAGACTCAGTGTATACTTAAAATTATATACTCTTCATCTTCTTCGTGATTTACTGGCATCTGTATTCAATTCTTGGCTTAATTGCTGCTTCATTGTTTTACTCATCACAGCTAGTGTTTTCTTGCTTTAAGTTTAATTACTTAAAGGATGTATCAGGATTAAAAATTGTAAATATTATTCTCAGATTTACAAAGAAAATACTGTATCTCATATTTTAACTAATCTAATCATCAGAAAAAACCCCTCTATTATTTTAATATTGTCATATTCTTTAATTTAATAACTTAACGGTATTATAAGGTCTTCTAGTTCATGTTTTCTCCTTGGATGATTTAGTGTGATTTAGGTAAATTCTCCCCCTTTACCTGAGGCTCTCCAATATAGTTTCTGATTGTAGGGGTGTAGGAAATCACGGCTGTATGAGAGAAAGAGGAATCAAGACCTCATGGTGATCTCCGTATTCTTGTACTTTTAAACATTCTGGTCTGAAACTGCTCTCAATTCCTGAGGAATGACTGTTTCCATCTGAAGATACTCACCCACATGTCTGCTTTCTTTAACCAGTCATGCAAGAATTTCTGATCTCTACATATTCCTCATGTGTAGACATACCCCTCTGGCAGTGTAGTACTTTAGTCCCCATTCCATGTTGGACATGGCATGGTTATGACCAGAATTTCTCTCTGGGCTGTATCAACCATAACTTCTGCTAAAGACATTTGGTATCAGACCCGATAATATTCTCTGATTCTCACTTTTTTTTTTTTTTTTGTTATTCCTGAAATGCTCTTTCCCCTTGACCCTGAATAAGGGCAGGTGAACATGACCACCCAACCTGATCTCCATTTTGTTTCTCCTTTCCGTATTTTCTGGTGATAAAAGAGAGTAAAATTCCTCCTCGTAGGAGTTGATTAACTCTTCTGTTTATGTCCTTTCTTCAAGAGGGCAAATAAGCTTCACAACATTGGTTTAATACAAGAAAAAGTATGCTCTTTATGAAAAGAACTTTGTGATCTGTGTCTCTTCAGACATGGTGCTTGATACGAGTTACAGGGATACTGGCAAGTAGAAATTACCAAAGACAAATTAATTTAATATCATTCATAAATATTTCTTCCATCAAAAGGGAATTATCAAAATCTTATTCTAATTCCCAAGGTATTTAGAATCAAGACCAATTTTCTTTTCACTCTAATTGGATTTTATTCTGCAAGTTTATAATGTTGTATGCCACATCTTAAAATAGAGATCCTAATCTTGAATTCTTACAGTCTAGTATTTTTTTTTAAAGATTTTATTTATGTATTTGACAGAGAGCCAGCCAGCGAGAGAGGGAACACAAGCAGGGGAGTGGGAGAGGAAGAAGCAGGCTTCCAGCGGAGCAGAGAGCCCAATGTGGGGCTCGATCCCAGGACCCTGGGATCACGCCCTGGGCCAAAGGCAGACACTTAATGACTGAGCCACCCAGGTGCCCCAAATTCTTACAGTCTGGTATTTTTTTTAAACAGTTTTACTTGACAAAATCTATATACAATAAAATGCAAACTTTTAAACTATGCAATTTAGTAAGGTTTGACATATGTATACATACATGAAAGGATAACCAAATCAAGAAAGTTTTATCCATAACCCCAGAGGATTCCCTGTGTCCCTTTAGAATTTCTCTCCTGTCCCTCAAGATACCCGTCCCTCATATCACTCCCTCCCTAGACAACTATTGATTGACTTTCTGGTATTATAAATTCATCTACATTTTCTAGGGTTTTGTATAAACAGGATCATACACTCTTCAGTCTTTCATGTTTGGCTTCTTTCACTTAGCATATGTTTTCAAGGTTCAATCATGTTTTTGCATGTTATCAATAGTTGCTCTCTTTTTTATTAAAGAGTAGTATTCTGTTGTATGGAAGTACTATGATTGGTTAACATATTTTCCTGTTGATGGATATTTGGCTACTACAAATAGAGATTCTGTGGACATCTGTGTGTTTTGTTAAGATACACTTTCTTTTCACTTAGGTGTGGAATGTCTGGATTTTATGGTAGATATATGTTTTACTTTCTAAGAAACTGACAAAATGCATTCTAAAGCAGCTATGCTATTCTACCTTCCCACCAGCAGTGTATGAGATTTCCATTTGATCTTCATTCCCACCAACACTTGGTATGATCAATCTAATAATTTTAGCTATTCTAATAGGCCTGTGCTAACATCCTTGTGGTTTTTATTTATGTTTCCCTAGCAGTTATGACAATAGCATTATCATTTGTCAGATATATAATATACAAATATTTCCTTGTGTCTGTAGTTGGTCTTTTAATTCTCTTAATAGTAACATTTGAAAAACAGAAATTTTCCATTTTGATGACATTTAAAAGTTATCATGTTTCTCTGCATTATGATTTCAGAAATATTTGCCAAACCCAAGATCACAAAGATTTTCTTATATGTCCTCTTCCAGAAATTTTGCAGTTTCAGGTCACATATTTTATATTAGTTAAATTTTGTTAACTAATTAGTTAAATTAGTTAAATTTTGTCTGTGGTTCAAGTCATGGAGTACATACCACTTTTTAAAAAAATGGATATCCTATTTGTTGAAAACATTTTACTTTGATAATTACTTGTCCAAATATGGGCAGGTTTATTTCTGGTTTCTCTTTTCTCTTGATCTGTTATCTTACTTTATGCTAATGCTATACTTTGTAATACTCTGTCTAGAATAATCTACTGCTGTCACCCTTAGTCTTTATAACATTACTTATCTGATTGTACCCATAATTATTAATCTCTGAAATGATCTCAATATTTTTGGTTCCACATTTGCTATCTTTCCGTTTCTCCTACATATGCCAAAATATAATCTCCTCAAGGCAACAAACATTGTTTTTCACAGCTATATGCCCATTACCTAGAACATGTCCATTATATGGTAGGTGCATAATAAAGATTTTTATATGAATGGATGGATAAATCTGGTGGTCATGTCTTCATTCCAAATGACTGAAGATTCTAATCTAGACTGTCCCAATTTTGACAAAATTATGAGTTTTATGCTCTTCTGTGGATGGTAAAAATATCATGACTTAATATGTTTACTGGAGAAATTATTCATGGTTGAAATGCGATGTTTGATTTATAACACCTCTTATAATAAACATATGATGCTTAATTTATTTGGAAACTAAAGATAGAATGGTGGGTGAAGTAATATGCAAAAATGACATTTCTTACTGACTTATTTGGTATATGAATAAGTATCTGGAAAAGAATCTGAGATTTACAGAAAGGGGAATAAGTATTTGCTCAAAACATTTAACTAATTAATAATGTTAGTTTACCATTCAAATAATACTAATATTAAATTTGCATTGTGGCTCACAGTTTATTGGCTGTTTTCATGTTTATTATTTTATGTAATTCTAATTAATATCTATGATTAAATAATCATTCCAAGGTTTAGAATAACAATAAAGAGGTGGGGACCTTCATGCTCCTTTAGTGTAAAGATCAGGATAGGTGAATGTTCTGTGGGCCTTTTTACACCTGCCCTACAGCTATATTAGTCAACAGAGGTCTCTGATAGATTGAGTGTGAATGTTAATATTTAAATCTTTCCCCTAGTAGTATACTCAGAGTGTCTTCTCACTGAGAAATAAATAAATGTAATTTTCTAGACTATAGGATACTTTGATCTTTGCTAAGTTATGTTATTTCAGATGAGGATAAGCAAGGGCATCAACAAAATGGTGGAATCAGATATCCCCAGCCCTCATCCCCTGATAGAAACAATAATTTATCACCCGTCCACAGACAGTGATCGTATTGTGGGAGCCTTGGGATCCCAGGTAAGATGTTGCAAAATCCCTGTGGAACCCAAGACTAAGGAGGGCTGTTTTGAGGTGAGGCCAATACCCTGGTGGCATGCTCACCAACTCTGATCCTGGGTACAGACCCAGAAGTAGCCTGTTAGGGGACTCAGCTTCGATCCTCCTTGTCCAGCGTCCTGCCACAGTCCCATCAGCCCAGGAGAGGCACTCCCATCTGTCCCCCAGTAATACTCCTGCTTATCATAGACTCAGTTGTGGGTCTAGAAGTAGCCCTGTGACCTGCCTCCAGGCCCAGTCTACCATGGTTGGAGGTAGTCCTCCCTGCTCAGGGACATGATGGGAGCCGCATCCCTCCATGCTCTAGGAATAGGCTCACCAACCACGGACCTGACTGCAGACCTGGAAGTAGTCCCTAATCTGGATCCAGTCCTGATTGAGTACTGTCCCAGCGTCAATCCTGTCCACCCAGGGATCAGCCCAGGGACATGGTGGGAGATCATTCAGGAACCTGGCCAGTCCTGCATTTATTTGTGCCCTGGTAACTGGCCTGCTGTCTGTAGACCTGAGTGTGACCAGGAACTGGCCCCATGACCCAGCTTCAGCCCTTTTTGACTACAGTCCCAGGGGCAGTCTTGTATATCCCAGGATCTTCTCAGTAACCAGACAGGAGCCCTCACAGGCACAAGGCAGGAGACACATAAGACACATACATCCACAACCCTGTTAACAGACCCACTGTCTGTGGACCATCTGCAGATCCAGAAGTGGTACTATGACCCAGCTTCAGTCTTGCCCAACTGTGATCCTTGAGGTAGTCCTATCAGAGGAGGACCTGGCAGAAGGTCTGTACTTACCTAGTCTGCTAGGTTTCTGCTCCTTCAAATTCACAGTCCCCAACACAAGGCTATATGGATCATGAAGAATCAGGCAAACATGACATCACCAAAAGAAACTAATAAGCCTCCAGTAACTGATCCTAAAGCAATGGAGATCCATAAACTCCTTGATAAAGAATTCAAAATAATCAACTTAAGCTCAGTGAGTGGCAAGAGAATACAGGTAGTCATTAAATAAAATCAGGAAAATAATACATGAACAAAATGAAAAAATTAACAAGGAAATTGAAACCATAAATAGAAACAAACAAAATCTTGGAGCTGAAGAATATAATGACTAAACTGAAAATTCAATGGAGTGCTTTAATATAACTCTTGATTAGGCAGAAGATAGAATCAGCAAACTTAAAAATAGGTCATATGACATTAAAGAGGTAGAGCAAAGAGATCTATGTTGAGACACATAATTAAATTATCAGAAGTCAAAGATGAAGAATTTTAAAGACAGCAAGGGAAAGTTTACTTATCACATGCAAGGGAGCCCTCATAAGATTATTAGCAAATTTCTCAGTAGAAACTTTGCAAGTCAGGAAAAGAGTGTGATGATAAATTTAAAGTACTAAAAGAAAAAAAACTGCTGACCAAGAATACTTTACTTGGTGAAACTGTCCTTTAGAAATGAAGAAGCGATAAAGACTTTCCAAGACATACAAAAACTGAGGAAGTTGAGGAAGTGCATCATTACTAGACCTGCTTTATAAGAAGTGCTAAGTGGAGTTCTTCAAGGTGGAATGAAAAGAAGTTCAACAACAACACAAAGGTATGGAAAGGATAAATATCACTGCTGAAAGTAGATGTGAAGACAAACACAGAAAACTGTAATAATGTAATTGTGGCACATAAAAGACAAAACCCATAAGAATAACTATAACCACAGAAATTTGTTAATAGAAACAAAATATAGAAAGGCATAGAATCTGACATCAGTTGCATAAAGTGTGTGTGTGGAGGGAAATAAAGTGTCAATATCCGTATGCAGTTAAAATTACCAGCTTTGAAAAGATTCCATAACTATAACATGTTTGATGTGAACCTCTTGTTAACACACGCCAAAAAAAAAAAAAAAGTACAATAACAAAAACGAGAAAGAGGAAAGAATCAAAGCACACCAGTACAAAACACCATCAAACCACAGAGAAAAACTGCAAGAGCAGAGAGAAATAAGAGAACTACAAAACAGAAGACAACCAAATGGCAATGGTTAAGTCCTTACCTATCAATAATTACTTTATGTGTAAATGTACTCAACTTCTCAGTAGAGACAGAGTGGTTGAATGGATACAAAAACAAGACCCAACTAGGGGCACCTGGGTAGCTCAGTTGGTTAAAGTGTCAGACTTTCGATTTCAGCTCAGGTCATGATCTTGTATTGGGCTCTATCCTGGGTGTGGAGCCTACTTAAGATTCCTTTTCTCCCTCTTCCTTTGCCCCCCTTCCCCGCTCATGCTCTCTCTTTCTCTCAAAAACAAAAAACAAGACCCAATTATGTGCCATCTTCTAGAGAGTTACATTAGAACTGAGGACACACATATTGCTAAAAAAGAGAGTGAAGAAGATATTCTATGCAAATGGTAACCAAAAGAGAGGTGGCTATACTTCTATCAGAAAAAAATACACTTTAAGTTGAGAACTGGCACAAGAGAAAGAAAATCATTTTGTAATGATAAAAAGATGAAGGGGAAGATAAAAGATTGTAAATAGATATACACCTAACAGTAGAGCTCCTAAATATATAAAGCAGGCTTTGATAAATCTCAGGGGAGAAATAGATAGCAATATAATTATATAGGACAGTTTAATACCCTACTTTAAATAATGGAAGATTATCCAGATAGAACATTTGTAAGAAAACAGAATTGAACAGTGCTATAGACCAAATGTACCTAATAGGCATACAGAATTTTCCACTCAGTAGGAGAAGAATGCACATTTATCTCACATGCACATGGAATATTATCCAGGATAGATCACATGTTTGGACACAAAACAATTCTTAACAAATTAACAAAATTGAAATAGTTCCAAGTGTTTTTCTAACCACACTGGAATGAAACTTGAAATCAATAACAGTAAGAAAACAGTAAAATACACAAATACATGGAAACTAAACAACAAATTCTTGGACAACCACCAGATTAAATAAAAAAATGAAAAGTAATTTTAAAAATATCTTGAGACAAATGAGAACAAAAACATAACAAGATTTATGGAATATAGCAAACTTGGTACTAATATTGATGTTTATAGCAATAAATGCTTACATTAAAGAAGATTGCAAATAAACAACCTAACTTTATATCTCAAGGAATTAGAAAAAGAATACACTAAAGCCAAAGTTAAGCAGAAGGAAGGAAATAATAAAGGTGAAAGCAGAAGTAAATCCAATAGAGAATAAAAAACAATAGAAAATTAGCAAAACTAAGAGTTGGTTTTTTAAAACCATAAAAAAGATGGAAATCCTGCCATTTGTGACAATACGGATGGAACTTGAAGGCATTATGCTAAGTGAAATAAATTAGTAAAGAAAGACAAATACTGTATGTTCTCACTTATATGTGGAATCTAAAATAGTTGAGCTCATAGAAGCAAAGATTAGAATGGTGGTTGCCAGGGGCTAGGGGTTGGGGGGAAATGGGGAGATGCTGGTAAAAGGGTACAAAAGGTTTAATTTATGCAAGATGAGTAAGTTCTGGAGGAATGTATAACATGGTAACTATTGTTAATGATACTTTATTACATTCTTGAAATTTGCTAGGAGTGAGATCTTAAGTGTTCTCAACATATACACATACAAATGGTAACTATTGAAGTTATGTTTATGTTGATTAACTTGATTGTAGTTATCATTTCACAATGTATAAATACATCAAAACATCATATTCTGCTCTTTAACCATGAACAATTTTTACTTTCTAATTATATCTCCATAAAGAAAAACGTTGGAGCTTTTAAATGGAACCGATGTCAATCATTTTAATGGTTTTCTGCAGGTGGTTTATAAGACTAGTCTCTTATCCTTGTGTTATTTTCAGTGTTGGCTAAATCTTGGATCTCAATGAATAAACACTAATGACACTTATTGAATGCCAGATATCTTATTCAATTTCCAGGTACTATTGGTGCCAGTTAGAGATTAATTAATGGTGACATAGAAAGCATAAGGGAAGTTGCCCAAGGCCACACAGCTGATAAGAGCAAATTAGTGATTAAACCCAGTCACCCTGTTTAAGAGCCCATATTTGAAAACACTAGTCTAATGCCTCCCAAGAATGGTAACTTACCTCACTGAGCTATGTAGAGTTCTGTGAATCAACTTGACATACTGTCTGAGCAATTTTGACCTCTACTGGAAAGGGGCCAGGTTAATAAATGCGGATTGGACTTCTGAGTCACTTTACTCTATATGATGTCAGCCACACTGAAGCTGGCAGGATCTTGCAAGTTCCAGACCCAAACTACCTGAGTTTGAATCTTAGATTCTATATTTTCCATTTATTTTACCATGGTCAAATTATTTAATATCTCTGTGGCCAGTTTTCTGGAGACAATGAGAGTACCAACCTAAGACCTCATAGAATCATACTAATCATTTAATTTGTAAAGTCAGTAGGGTTAAACCTAGTAAGCACTCAGTGTATGAGCCTTTATAGTTCATACTACAGGCTGAAAAATCATGACTTCTTAGTCTCTAAAACAAGTATTATTTGGTCTTTGTGGATTCTCTTTAGATACTGGCCCCAGATCTCAGCTTAGAGCATATGTGCTCCTGGGGTGCCTGGGTGGCTCAGTCGGTTAAACATGGGACTCTTGATTTTGGCTCAGGTCATGACCTCAGGATTGTGAGATTGAATTCCAGATCTGGCTCCATGCTCAGCGTGGAGCCTACTTAAGATTCCCTCTCTTCCTCTGCCCCTGAACTCTCCCTCTCTTTAAAAAAGAAAAAAAAAAAAATGTATGTGCTCCTGCATTTCTTTTTTTTTTTTTTTTTGTATCTCAGAAGATTTACATTGATTTTGGAGGTCCTTCCCACTAATAGCTTTGATTCTATAGTTATCACTTCCCCTCTTCCCATGATGTCTGAGTCTACCCTTTTACTTATATTCTATCAGGCCCTATTTCTCCAGTGCTCTGCACATCAGTGTAACCTTCATATCATAACACCTTTGCCTCCTTCCTGGATTTTTTCCTCTATATTGCTAATCATTTTTTAATAGAATATGTATATATTTAATATATTTATACATTAAATATACATATAATATGTATAAATAACATACATATAATGTAATATATCTAATATATTTATGTTATTATTTACTTGACTGACTCCACGGGAATGTAAGCCATATGAGGTGAAAACAAAATCTAGGGGAGCAAAGAATAGAGAGAAGTTGGCCTGCTTTTAGTAGAATTCACTGTTTTCTGATTATTTCTCTGTATGTTTCTCCTGTTCTTGCTTGTAAGGGGAACATTCCTTAATTGTTTTTATTGTAAGGACCATACTCCTTCAGGGTTTCTGTACTTCCTCATGGCAACAGACCAGAAAATAATGACAAATAATTAATATTGTTAACCTGAGGTTCAATATTTTTGTGTTTTCTCTGTAGCCTTTTTAAAATGTGAGTCCCTTTTTTTGCCCTTTACTACCTGCAGATTTTAAATAATCAGTAGCACAAAATATTACTACAGAGACATTGTTATATATGCTGTGGAATTACGCAGCAGTTGGGAGTAAGTATGCAGTTGTCACTGAGCTTGGTCCCGTAATTATCTCATACTCAGCAATGACTCTGCCTGTATGATGCTTTTCTACTTAAATGGTCTAGGGGACATTAGTATTACCATTGCCACATTAGAAATGAAGAGGCCAAGGCTTAGAAAAGATGAATTACATCCAAATTTAAGTGATAAAAGATAGAAGTTATAAAGTGTCTAGATTTTTTTTTCCTTATGGAAAGCTGTTCACTGAACTTGACTGCATTCTCATAGCATTGTAATGGCTATAGAACACATATTAGGCTATCTCCCAAAGTTTAAAGAGCTCTCTCCATGTCAGTGGAGCATCAAGCATGTTATGGCAAAGAAACCAAATTCAGTAGTATAAAGTAAGTACTAAATTTAATGGTTCTGTCAATTAATGCCATAGAATTTTAGGAAAAGAAAGTGCCAATATGAGTTACAGACCAGGAAACATACATAGGGGAAGTAATATTTCAAGGATTTTTGTTTGTTTTATTTTTAAGGATGGAAACCCAAAACTGCTCCAAGTATTTAAGTAGAAAACATTTAACTTAGGGCATTGAACAAAAGGAGAGTATGAGAAACCAGAGAAGGGACTGTTGGACAGCACAGATATTTACCAACAGATTGGATGGCTGATCACCCCCAAATTGTAATTAATGGAGTCAACAGTGTTCGTGGAGTTCAGGGTCTATGATTACTTTGGAATTTAGGTCTACTGGGGGAACCTGGGGACACAAAAAGAAATGTAGCAGCATCTACCTAAGACAGAGAAAGGGGAGAAAATGTATGCCTTCTTACTTTCTTCCGTGCCTTCCACTGGCTGAAGCAAGCTGGAGTAATTTGAAATCAGAGCCTGGGAATCAGAGACTAGAAGTCATGCTCTGATAAGAACGGAGTTAGCAATGTCCACGAATTGCTGTGAGGGCAAACAGGTCTACAAAGAGGTAAATAAGAGTAATGACTTAGTAGTGAATATACAGGAGATCAACATGGGTATCTGAGGCTGAAACTAAGCTTTCATGTTGCATATCATAAATGAGGACATTGAAATTCATCTCTTAGGCAACATGAAGCAATTGGGGAAAAAAAAACAGGAAGGAAAGAAGGAAAAAGGAAAGGAAGAAGGGAACTGATGGTCATAGGTAGAAGAACCAGTTAATAATCTGTTGTTAAATTATGAGGGCTTTGAACTATGTTGGTGGTAGCAATGAGAATAAAATGGGAGATGTGAAAACCATTTTATGGACAAAATCAAAAGTATATAGTTGCTAATTATTCATAGGGAATATATTACCATATAATTATAAAATTTCAAGCTTGAGAGATAAATCTCTTGCTTCTTTGATAGAAAATACAACTAGGTAGAGTATCTCCTTTGCTTAAATATGTTCAATATATGGCTATCATATAGTAGTAGTTAAGGTCATGGATTCCAGAGATAGAATTTTCTCATGCCACCTATTCGGTTTGTGACTTTGGGCAAATTAATCATTCTAAGATACAATTTCTTAATCTGTAAAATGAGAGTAACAGTATTACTTCCTAATGTGATTTTTATGAGAATTGAATGAGTTAATACTTACAAAGCCTTCCTAACACATAGATGTTGTTAAATTAAGGTGGCATCTCTGTGGAGATATTCTATGTAAGCAGCTATAGATTGTGCTTTGAAGAAACACTGCATTTTGAGATACATATATGAAAGTCAGAAATAGAGAAATCCATTAGAAAGACTTGAGCTTACAGAGGAAGATTCTGGAGAGAAATACTAACAGTTGTGGCAGGATGATTAAGTGAAAGCTATACGGAAATAAAGGGAAGCAAACTGAATGATGAAAGGAAAAAATGAAGAAAATAAACAGCTATAGAAGTTACAAAAGGATAACATTTGAAGAATAATGCAACAGGTCAAATATTGTGAGACATGAGAGCTGACACAAGGTGATAGCTTTTGTTAAAAGAGACTTTGTTGGGGCACCTTTGTGGCTCAGTTGATTAAGCATCTGGCTTCGGCTCATGTCATGATCCTGGCGTCCTGGGATGGATTCCTGTGTCAGGAGCCCTGCTCAGAAGGAAGCCTGCTTCTCCCTCTCTCTGCTCCTCCCCCTGTTTGTGCTCTTTCACTCTCTCTTTCAAATAAATAAATAAAATCTTTAAAAAAAAAGGAATTTATTTTTTTTATAATAATTCCGAGTCCCAGTTCAGTACAGGATTGGACATTGAATGTAGACTACCTGAAGCAGAGAAAGAACATCCTTTCTCATAATGCATGATAAAATAAAGAGAATGAGTCAGAAATAAGCCAGCCACTTGAATATGAACTCATCTTAAAGCAATAAGCAAATCACTGTAGATAATTCAAACATGCAAATTGAAAATCAAAATGTGACTTGAACAGGTTTTCTTCTTCCGCCGGCAGCTTTAAGAACTTTCTTATTCTTGGCCCTCTGTCATTTAAGTTATGCGGATAGACATACATGATTTGAAGTTTAGCTATCATCTAGTCTAATTTAGAAGTTCTTCTCAAATTACCATGCCTGCATTTACATATTTGTCAAGAACATAAAATTCAAGTCCTAACCAAGAGACACTACAAAGAGCTTAACAGAATTTTTGGAATATTAATAATGGTAATAAATAAAATTAGAGAATTACAGTGTTAAGTATTTGAAGTTGGTTAAAAGTCATCAAATGAAATACTCCAGCTGTAATTTTCATTGGTTGTAATTGCACATATTTTTAAAATAAAAGTTTGAAAAGGCTTATAAATATGACATTAAAAACAATTCTCTCTTTTCTTTAACGTCCATTCCCAAAATAAGTAACTTTCAAATTTTGTAGTTGTTTCTTCTAGAATTCATCTCCCTAACCTACAAATATAAAAACTGCTATTTTTTGAATTATATATAATAGATATCATTAAATGTATGTTGTATGAAAGATTGTAGTACTCTTATATCACTTTGCTCCTTCTCTCCATTCTTCATTCATAATGATCCTACAATTTTTGTTTAAATTCCTTATTCTGCTTATGAAAATACTGTTTTCTACTGAGACAAGCAATGTACTTAAATAGCATTTCCATTTTGGTACAACTTTCTCTTTTACTCAAATAACTGATTGTATATTTCATTTGCATAACTAAAATCTTTCCAATCCTCTGAAAGCTCTGTAATATACTAATCATAATTTTCCAGATATTTAATCCTGTTAAATAATTAAATAGTTCATTTTCCCTATTGGACATACCCTTCCTGCAGCTATTCTTTTCCTACAGTGCTGTAGATCTAGGATTTCCTGTTACTGTCATCACAGGACACCCTCCCCCCCCCCCCCCCCGCCATGTCCCCATGCCCTCTGCCACACATGCATATTTTTTTCTTGTGTTGGTTCTATTGCCTCAAACACAACTTTCTTTCTTGCTTTATTCCCCTGTAATATCCTGAGAAGGGACAAACGTCAGGTGAACTTCTTGTGACTGTTCTGAGAATATTTTTTACACCCTAACATTTGATGAATAATTTGTTTGGGTATCCATTTCTAAATTGAAATTTATTTTGCTTCATGACCTTAAGAAATTGTACCATTGAACTCTAGTTTCCAATACTGATGTTCAGAAATTTGACATAACTTATATATTAAATCCATGTCAATTACTGACATGATTTTGGTTTGTTGTTTCTTATAGAAAGTTTTCATTTCTTTCCTCCTAATTTTCTGAAATTTTACACTGACTTGCCCTTATATGGATATATTTCATTAACTGAGCTGAGCAATAGATGTGGCCTTGCCATCTGGAAATGTATGCCACTCAATTATGGTAAGTTTTCTTTTATTATTTTTTTTGACAGTTTCCTTCCTACTCCCTTCTTGGTCCTTCCCAAACTCCACAAAGAACTTGTTTTAGTTGGATATTGAATTGCCTTGATTGTTCCTCTCATTACTTTATTATAACATCTATTGTCTTTCTCTTTGTCTTTCTGTTAAAACTTTTGTGAGATTTCTATAACTTTAACCTCTACATTTTTATTTCTGTATCTTTATTAAATTTATGTATTGAACTTTTGATATCCAAGATTGCTCGTGTTCTCTGATATTTCTTCTTTTTAGCATAGATAAAATATATTTCCTTAGCTCTGAGGATGAGATTCTGTGTTTCTTTTCTTCTTTTATCTAGGCAGTGTTTTTCAATTATATTGTCAATATGCTGGTTTAAAAGTGAGACCTTTAAGCACTGAGTGGAACACTTGTGTGCATTGTGGACTTTCCTGTATCACATCAGGTAACTAGTGAGCTTTTTTTATTTGAGGACTCCACATGTAGGTCCATGCAGATAATTCAGCTTCTTTGGAGAAGGTTTCCCTAATTCCTTGTTAAGAAGATACTAAACTGATTGTCAGAACTTAAGTTGTGATGGAAGGTTAAACGTGTTGGAAGTTGTGCTATGAGCCTTAAATGAAGCAAGCACAAAATTGGCTGAACTGTGTTACTAAAATAAGAAATGTACCTTGGTGGCTCTCATCCCTGGTCAAGATAGAAGACTTCTGATTGAGAGTGTTGCTTTTTAACTAATTATGGGTCAGAAGCAAATTTCTGGAAAATTTGTACCAGCTTCTCAACACTGGGTTTTTGTTTTTACTAATTGAGTTTTCTCTGCCATTATTAGTGTGTAAACCCTGTCTTGAGTTATTCATATCTACTAAACCCCCAGGTTACTCTTAATTCCACATCGAGACTTTTTGCTTTATTTTGGGTCCCTGAGTCTTCAGTCGCTGGCTCAATATCTTCATAGAACATTCCTTCAAGTTTCTGTGTGAATGATTTAGTTTGGGGATCAAGTAATCAGTCAGGCTTCTTATACTGACTTTTAGTCAGGTCCTCATTTTTAGACAATGGTTTCTTTAATCCAGCATACTTTTTTTTTTTTTAAAGATTTTATTTTATTTATTTGACAGAGACAGCCAGCGAGAGAGGGAACACAAGCAGGGGGAGTGGGAGAGGAAGAAGCAGGCTCCTAGTGGAGGAGCCTGATGCGGGGCTCGATCCCAGAACGCTGGGATCACGCCTTGAGCCGAAGGCAGACGCTTAACGACTGCGCCACCCAGGCGCCCCAATCCAGCATTCTTTTATACATACCTTTAATTACTGATTCTCATGGATTTGAAGGGGGAATCAGTTTAGTTTTCCTGGTTTATCTGCTAAGTCAATTCTGATTTCTTATTCTACCTTCCAGTTACATTTATCATAGCACAGGATTGCAAGGGTCACCTAGTTTTGTTAAAAATGGAGTTTGTGGGGGGTTTTTTGGATATGTGTGGGGAGTGGTGATTTCTGGAAGGAAAATATCTCTGTCTCAAAGACTCAAAGATACATTTTGATTTTATACTAGACTTGAGCTAATCACAGAGGTAGATTTTCCCTAGGGAAAATGCCCAAACAAAACAAACAAAACGGAGCAATTTTTCTTTCAACCAAGTATTTGTTTCAAACCCAAAGGCCACATTTTCCATGGGAATCTGTGTGTGTGTGTGTGTATGCATGTGTGTGTGTGTGTGTGTGTGTGTGTGTGTGTGTGTGTGTGTTGGGGTAGGGGTGTTTGTATTGGGTGTTTGTGTTTTCCCAACACCCAAACATTAGTATATTATGAGAAGTCAGAAGATGAGAAACAATGTTAAAGCATGTCAGTAAAAAGGAGGGAGATGATGGTCATGCTTTCTTTCATGTGGCAAAATGCCAAAATGCCTTGGCTCATTTTAACAGCTGCTTACATGTTATAAAAGCAAACAAGAGAAAAAAATATTCCATTGACATTACCTTTTCAAGCTAATGATTCTCACCTACCATATCCTTGTGGCTCAGTCAGTGACTAGAAATCCAACAATATTCTTGACTATATGTCTCAATTCAGTAGCAACAAGCAATAATATTGGAAAGATTGTCAAAGAGCTTTCTTTCCTTCATTCTTCTCAAGACATCCATGGACTTATAGTTGCACCAAAATATGCTTTCTTGAAAATCTTATCCATGCATTTGGTCTCTGACCTTTGCACTCTTCAACCTAAATTTAAACTCTCTTCTGTAATAAAACAGAGATATCACCAAGTTTCTACTCCAGACATAATGCACCATGTGTTAGGTTTTCTTATGCTGAGACAATTCTTCATCCCTTTATTTTCTTAATCACTTATATTGGGTTTGCTCAAAGTTCTTGATGCCTTTGAAAATTTTGAAATCTAGGGTTTAATATTGGTTTTTATGTATCAAATATAGTCTACAAAGAGTCTTTTATAATTGGCAATTGGGAAAGAAAGAACTAAAACAAGATCTGTAACTAACGTTTTGCACGAGAAGAGTACGTAACCAAGAAGTTTCAGGGCAGCTGGGTGACTCAGTTGGTTAAGTGTCTGCCTTTGGCTCAGGCTGTGATCGCATGGTCCTGGGGTTGGAGCCCCACGTCAGGCTCTCTGCTCAGTGAGGAGTCTTGTTTCTCCCTCTCACTCTCCCCCTGTGCTCCCCCCCCCAAATAAATACATAAAATCTTTAAAAAAATAACTAAGAAGTTTCAAAACTAAACAGCTTCCTCAGAGCTATGTGGCACTACATCCAGAGTTAGCACAGTTCTCATACTCAGAAACTAAAGTGCATCCTAATATAGATTAAAGAATTTGTGGTATTCAGCATCTGATGGTTCAGGCCATTCAGTTGTTAAAGCTTGGATTTCTTTTTGTTTTTGTGTTTTGCTTGTATATGTAGGTCATCATTACTCAGTATCATCCAATAGCGCTGGATAAGATTCATGATTTATATGAGGCTAGGCTGCTTTTCAAATTTACATCTTTGTTGTGTCACAGCATTAAAAAAATTCCGTTTTAGCTTTATTGACCATCAAAGGCACTATTGATTTACTTTAAGCCTATAGCCATCCAAAATCCTTATGAACTTATCTTTCTTTCATTTTGTGGTTATATCTTAGTAATTCTATAGTTTGTGTTTCATTATGTGTGGAGGGGATTGGGGGGATAGGATCCAAGTGTGGTAGTTATATTCTCCATTTTGACAGTTTTATCATATTAGATTTGATTCATTGCTTAGCTAGTAAATAGATTTAATCATTATTTCATACAAACTCATCATTAGATTATTACTTTTAAGTGTTGAAAACGAGACATGAGAGCTAAAAGTTTTCATGGGACCTTCTTGGCTGCTTTCTCTTTGCTCATCAGTGATCTCTGGATGTGATTTTTTAAGGTGTTAAAATTAATCTCTTTCAACTTTATTATCGCACAAGATCTACTGTAACACATTGCTTAGAAAACATGAATTTTTTGTCAAATAAACCTTATAGATATTCAAGATACAAGATTATCTTCCTAAAGACACCTTTGTTGAACACAAGATATGTAGATACGTTAGATCAGTGGTATTTCTCCGATGTGTTCCAATAAGCCTTCAAAATATGTTTAATTTTCCAGAATTTGCTCTTAGCAGTCTCTTTCTAGTTCCTAATAGCCATTTCTTCCTGTTTTACTTAACAGATCATGGATATTTTCCCCAAATTATCTATCACTATAAAGATATTTAGATTTTTTAATCTGTGACTTATATTTTCCTCAAATAATACATAATTTATTTGATTAAGAACATATAATACAGAGGAACATGGTATTTTTCTAATAACTATTTTTCTATATATGATAATGTCTTTATATTTAATAGTATATTTTTATATCTAATGCTAGGAATACCTATGCTGTCAGTAGTTGTTCTTCTATTATCATGCCAGCTACAGAAAATCATGACTCATAGCCTTTCTTTAATATGTATTTCAAAATAGATTTTATAAATTTCCTGTTAAATTTCTGTAATTTGAATATTATGTATTTTAAATTTTGTCTAGCCTGCCTCTTTTTCATCAATTCTCCAATTTCTTCTACATTTTCAGAGTTCATTTGCCTAGAATATTACCAAAACATTTACTTTGCGCTTGTACTCAGATTATTTTACTTTTTGCTTTATGACTATATCAATTGATTTTTGTGTTGCCTTTTAAAATGTATGACTTTAACTTATTCACAAGTCCTAGGACTCCCCTAAGGAACATGATATATTTGTAAACATGTGTATACATATAGAGTATTCAAAACTATACACATGTTAAAAATAGAATTTAATCTCCAAAGAGCTCAAGGCATAGGATAAAAATCCTTAATTGAGGTACATTATGTTTAGTATTTATCCCCCTGGGTATTATATAATGTAGAGGTGATTACTGAGCCATTATTAAACAATAAATTTAGACCAGAATGTTAGTGTTCTACTGCAAGTCCTTAACTTTAATTTTATTCATTCAAGATTATTTGAAGTGACTTCCAATGGACAAAGGAAGTCTAAATTTGGAAAGAAATCCATTTGCTGATATGGATTTAAAAGGGTATGCAAGGACTTTTGAAGGTATCATAACCAATGTCTGCACAGGTAAACTAAACTGACTCTCAGAAATGAGAACTATATTTAAATAAAAAAAATTATTTTTTAACTATATTTAAATAAAAAAATATTTGTAGTGTTTTCATGATGTACACACCTCATCATGACTGAATAAAATTATGTTTTAACAAATGGCTTACAAAATTTCTGAAAATTTAATAATCCACTTTCAGTAACCAGTAGCACACCACTAGCTCAAGTTTGAGCAGGGAATTGTAAGGTAAGCTTTGATGGTGTTGTTTTTCTAATGGTTGAATTTTTTTATTCTGGAAATTTGTAAGGACCTACACATTTGTCTCTAATTTGCATTATTGTGATTTTGGAGAGGGTGGGCAGAGGAGGTATGATTATTATTTTTCATTACGTAAAGTAGTTTTCTACTTTCTTAAATGCTTCAAACTTCAGAAAACATAGCCAATACTTTTAAGGATTTAAAAAATCTATTTTTACTTTTCACATGTGAACATAGTATTAATTAATTTAAATTGCACGAATGTCCAGTTACAGTTAACATTCAGGCACCTCATAATGCTTAATAATAACTGATTTTGTCTCAACTGTTTTTATCAGAATTGTTTCTCATTTTTTACTTAGATTTATAAAAAGGCATCTAAGCAACTAAAAATATAGTAAATTTATATACATCTAAATATAAATTTAATAAAATAACTAAATGATAAATGTAAAATAATAAATAATATGCATACCAATACTTATATCACTTAAATGTATAAACAGTTAAGCTCTAAATATAAATATAACAAATATCTAATTATGTGTGAGATATTTATCTCATAAATAATTATGTTTCACCTTTTTACAGTTTTATGTAAATTATGCTGTCTACACATATCATTCTGTTATTTCCTTTTTAACATTCAATATTTGGTTTTTGCCCACTTCATTCAAATGACTACATATAATTCTAGCTTACTCATTTTGTGTGGTTGTGTATGTGTGTAAACCATAATTTTGATTTACACATTCTTTGTTTATGAATATGTAGACATGTAGGTTGTTTTCAATATGTAGCTCTCACAAGCAAGTCCCAAAAACTACTTATATACTTGGAATATCTTTTTTTTCAATGAATGAAATTGAATCCGTGGAATAATTAAGATTTAGGGTTTGTGCATATTTTGCTTTCTTGTGTTTTTTCAAATTTTCCTCCAAATGGCATGCATCAATTTATACGCCACCACTGATGTATAAGAATGTCCTTTGTTCCACATCCTTGATAATGTTTAGAATTGTCAGACTTAAATTTTGTTAATCTCATGGATGTAAAATGGATCCTTACTGTTTATTTTACTCTAATTTTCAAAATTTACATTTTGTAATAACCATTATTGCCTTTAGCAATTATTTTCCATTTCCTTCCTTCCAGGCACATGGTAAGTCTGCGTTTCCTGGCTTATTTGTGGTTACCAGGTTCCTTGTACTGGCAAATAAATGTTTATAGCAGAAATGAATGTGTGTCAGTTCTGGTCTAGATCACTTTCTTGCCGATGGAAGACTCTCCATTTCTAGCTACAGCAAACAGAAATGTTTGGTATGGTGACTGCTCCATCAGTTTAGGGCTCTGTGTGACTGTGATAAACAAACCCCTATTACAAAAGATATAATTAAAAATAAACATTTGTTGATTTAAGTCATTTAGATTTTGCAATTGTTACCATAAGAAAATCCAGCTTTTCTTGACTTTTTCTTTACCATCTTTGAGAATTCAAGGATATTAATCAAAATGTCTATACTATATAGTTTACAAAAATCTTTGACATTTATTATCTTACTGTCCCCTAATAATAACTCAGTAAAGCAGGTATTATTCTCATTTTTCATGTATGAACATTGAGATGTAACGAAGTCATTGTCTCAGAGTAAGTGCATTTTGCAAATAGAAAACTAATCTTTTGCATCCAAGTCCTATTCTCTTTTTATAATAGCATGATGCTTTCCCCCCCCAATTGCTACTCAGTTATGCTAATGCCAAAATGCCTTATAAAAGCTGTGGTTTTCATATATTTCTTTTAAAATTTTACATAAAATAACTTACATGTACTTTAATTATGAGTAACATTTTAATATCTGTAGTATAGATGTATTTCTTCAGGAATATTTAGAAAAAGAATTTCATTCTACCTTACAATATTGTTAGATTTAAGACTATCTAAAATACTAGTAACAGGAGAAGTAAAAACTTCTGTTCAGGACTAGGGTATCAATGAGGGATTACCAGTGTACTCAGTTATAGTATCTCCCTGAGTATGTCAATCAAGCTGACAAATTCAAGGGCTGAGTTCCTGTTACGGGTGGTGATGTAAAACTCAGAAAGCAACTGCTAAATTTTTCTCTCAGGTTGTGCCTGCAGCATCAAGTGATAAAAATAATTATAAACTAAGTAAACTTGATGTGCTGCTCAACTCATTGAGAGGATAAATATAGCGGCCCACAATGTCATTTTCACAGTTATATTTCACACTATAGCCACATATTGAGGGGAAAAAAAAAACACCACACAACTTTTAGCTACATAGCAGCCTCTAAGGGATCATGGTTTTGTTAATATTTTTCAAGATGTGTAATATCTGAAAGACTTAGTAATTAAGGCTAAAAATTAGTTTGTAACATCTGTGAGAGCGTGAAAATAGAACAAAAATTGTCACTTGCTTGATATTGGGTCTTGTAATTCTATTTAGTGAGAAAATTATTTTGTACCAACCAGTATTTATTCGTCTTCCATCCATGCATAGCTCATTTAAAATGGAAAATATATAAGGCTCACTTCTTTTTGCTCTCTTCTTTCCATGAATTAAGGGTTAAGTTTTCTATCGCTGTCAAATTTCAATCATCAAAGCTATTGTGATAGAAGTTCATATCCTAAGCTAACTTATGATTTATTTCCATCCTTGTGAACCATGTGTGTTATTTTCTATCCTCTTGAGTCTGGAAAACTTGATTAATCTCTTCCTTCTTTTCATAAGGAAAAGGAAATTTACTACATTTGATAAAAAATAAGTTGTATTATTTTAGCCACAACTACAGTTCATTTTGAACACTTTGTTCCTTGTATTTGTTTATATTTTTAAATTAATATTTCATTTTTAGAGTAGTTTAAGGTTAATAGCAAAATTGAGGGCAGAGATACCCAATACACCCCTGCAGCCATAATACCCACTTCCCCTATAATAGTTGGTGAACCTTCACTAACACATCATTATCATCCAAAGTCCCTGGATTCACTCTTGTTGTTGCACATTCTGTGGGTTTGGACAAACATATAACAACATGTATCAATCATTATAGCATCATACAGAGGAGTTTCACTGCCCTAAACTTCTGTGCCTCACCTATTCATTTCTCCTTCCTAAATTCTTGGCAATACTGATCTTTTTACTGTCTTCATAGTTTTGCCTTTTCCAGACTGTCACACAGTTGGAATCCTACAGTATGCAGCATTTTCATTTGGCTTCTTTCACTTAGTAATATACATTTAAGTTTCTTTCATGTCTTTTTATGGCTTGATACCTCATTTCTTTTTAGTGCTGAATAATATTTCATTGCCTGGATCTACCACAGTTTATTTATCCATTCACCTACTAAAGGACATCTTGGTTGCTTCCAAGTCATGGCAGTTATGAATAAAGCTGTTGTAAATATCCATGGGCTAGTTTTTGCGTGAAGATAAATTTCCAACCAGCACAACTGGTGTGTGGTGGTATCTAGCTGTTTTAACTTGAATTACTCTGAAGATGTATGATGTGGAGCATCTTTCTGCATGCTTGTCATCCATATATCTTCTTTGGCAAGATATCTAAGAAGGTCTTTGGGCCATTTTGTGCTTGCGTTGCTTATTTTCTTATTGTTGAGTTTTAAGAGTTCTTTGTATATTTTTGGTTAACAGTTCTTTATCAGATGGGTCTTTTTGAAAATAGTTACTCAGTCTGTGACTTGTCTTCTCATTCTCTTGACATTGTGAAAGACAGAGTAGAAGTTTTTCATTTTAATGAACTTCAGTTTATCACTTATTTCTTTTATGGATTGTGCCTTTGATTCTGTATCTAAAAAGTCCTCACCGTATCCAAGGTTTTATAAATTTTCTTCTGTATTATCTTCTAGGACTTCTGTAGTTTTGTGTTTTACATTTAGGTCTCTGATCCATTTTGAGTTAATTTTTGTGAAGGATGTCTCTGTCATGATTTTTTTTTCACCTGCTATAATCTTTTTGATTTTTCTTTTTTGAAGGTAGTGAGATAGCTCACAATAAAAATATTCAGTCATAACCTGTGGCAGTCCTCAGGCTTAGCACATACCAAGCAAACTATCAATTCCATAGAATACCCTTGTACCTTTCCCAAATGTACAATTTATTTTGCTCAAATTAACTTTCCCCCACTGTCTTCCATTGCTACTATGGAAAGCTTATTCAAATTTATAGCTTGGATTAAATGCCACCATTTCTATGAAGTGTTTCCTAATTCCCCATACAACAGATTAAATCCCTTCTTTGTACTCCAGGGAATGACAGGATATATAAACAACACTTGAAGCCAGCCATACCTGGATTTAATTTATGCTGCTGTTTTTGATATTTTGGTTGAAATTTTGTTCCCTCTTTCTGTTTTTCCTGTCTTTATTGTCTTGTTAATTCTATTTACGAATGGCAAATAACATAGGGTCTTCTTAACTAGTGTTCAAATCAACAGTATATTTCCAATATGGCTTCACAATCCTTATAATAAGGATACATTAAAGTATAATAATAAGTATATTAATAAAACAAGTATTTTCAGAGCACTTAGAGGAATCATTATTTCTTTTGTGTCTTTCCAGTATGACTGCTCTTTCACTTCCCAAACCTCATACTTCCATATCTAGGCATTAGATTTATATTTAATGTAATCAGTAAACTGATTAAAGTTTTTATTAATATTTGTTTTATGTATATGATATTTAAAATATTTGTGCTTTTAAAATAATTTGAAGTTTATGTTGTTTCTTACAATTTGAAGTTGTTTGTTAATTACACATATATTCAATATATATTTAAAATTGAAAAATATATATACATTTGAATATTCAAAAATGGATAAGATTTTAACATTGTATTCTGTTCCATATGGAAATTGAACTAAATTATTATGGTATATTGTGTACAGAGTAAGAGAATTCCAAAGATAGCCCTTTGAGAACGTTAGCTCAATTGCTTACTTTTCAAGTAGCCAAATTAAAATTTAAAGAGGGGGGGTTCCTCGTTGGTTCAGTTGTTTAAGCGTCAGACTTCAGCTCAGGCCATGATCTCAGGGTCCTGGAATTGGCCTCGTGTCAGGTTCCTGGCTCAGCAGAGTGTCTGCTTGTCCCTCTCCCACTTGTGCTCTCTCTCTCTCTCAAATAAATAAATAAAATCTTAAAAAAGAATACAAAGAGGTTAAGGGCTTATCAAAATCACACATATGATTAATGTTCCAGTCTATTACAATTGCCTACTTATAGAATTTCCCATTGAAATTCGACAAATGAGACAAAAGATAAAAATTATCGAATGTGCTAATATGATTAAATTTGTAATTGAAAACTATTAAAGTAAGTATAAGTCTATTTGTCTATCATTTAAATTAGTAATTATAACAATTATTTCAGGCTAACATTATTAAGGCTAAGATAATCAAATCCAAATCTAAATATATTCTTCATAAAATATAAATTAACAGTATTGATTTCTTTTTTTTTTTTTTTAACATTTTATTTATTTATTCGACAGAGATAGAGACAGCCAGCGAGAGAGGGAACACAAGCAGGGGGAGTGGGAGAGGAAGAAGCAGGCTCCCAGTGGAGGAGCCTGATGTGGGGCTCGATCCCATAACGCCGAGATCACGCCTTGAGCCTTCCGAAGGCAGACGCTTAACCGCTCTGCCACCCAGGCGCCCCAACAGTATTGATTTCTGTAGGCTATAGTTAAACACTTCATTTTGACTACACCATGCCTTACATGAAACATTGTCTTGCGAATTTTAGTTTATGTGTGTATGTTTATAAATATATAATTTTCTCAGGGTAAAAAAAACGTTAAAAGCTTTTTCAAGGTGTATTAGCTTAGGAAGTAAGTGTAAAGTCATATCAGTATACTGACATCAGTAGAACGATCTGATTTTTAAAACACTTTAATTAAAGATTGGTATCTATTTTATTAAATGTAATGTTAATTCAAATAATGTCCAAAAATGGGACTCATCTTTCACAGTCATATGATATATAGCTCACATCAGTATAAATGTCTGTTTTAGACAGAATCATTCATTTGTAAAATAATTTGTGATTATCTTCTACAGGGCAGTGTGGCAAGAATTAATCTAGATGCTAAGGAAGCATTGCTAAATAAAATGCACCATTAATTCCAGTTTTCAAAGAGCTGGTACTCTCGTGGGAAAAGATTCCTTCACAGTAATCTTTATGTAGTTTTCTTATCACAGAAATCAGAATCTTTTGTTTCTCTTCAGGTAAGACAGCAGAAGAGATGATTTATTCTACATAATACATTTTTTTCACAGCTGAGAACAGAATAGGCCAGAATGTCAAAGGTCTAGGGAAAAGACCAAAAGGGACTGCTTTGATATGAGCAAGGTGGGTCTCTCAAAGGTTGTCACTGTGAACAGATGATGACGGATGTTCTAGATCCACTGAAACAAGCTCTAGACAGTAAGCATGCAGTCCAGTAATTTGTACCAGCCTCACTGGCCTCTAGCTTTCCTTTCTTCTGCTCCTGTGACTTCCGTGGATGTACAAGCTAGTAGTTTACCTGGACTGCTGCCTCATCTTTTTCATTTCAGCCTGTGCATTTGCTTCTTTTCCCACTTAGCTCGCACGATACAGAGGGTTTCTGAGAAGATGATGCTGAGGCTGAGAGCCAGAATGTGACTTTATTATAAAATCGGGTCTTTGCAGACTTAGTCAAGTTAAGATGAGGTTGTTAACATGGGCCCTGATCCAATATACCCAGCATCTTTATAAAAAGGCAAAATCTGGACACAGACACACAGAAGGAAGTTGATGTGAAAAGGCATAGAAAATGCCATGTGAAGATGGAAGATTGTGGTGATGCATCTCAAACTAGGAAACATCCAAGATTTCCAGAAGAACACTAGAAGGTAGGAAAAGGCAACAAAAGACCCCCACAGTTTTCAGAGGGAGCATGGCCCTGCCAACACCTTGATTTTAGAGATGTAAGTTCCAGAACCACAAAGCAATGAATTTCTATTTTTTAAGACACTCAATTTGTGGTACTCTGTTGTGGCAGCCCTAGCATACTAATACCCTCAATATCTGCATTCAGATCTAATAGGAAAACAAAGCTATAGAATCACTTATAAATCGTGTAATAGATACTGAATTATTTATTAATTATTTATTAATTGATTACAGTGGTTAATTCTACCTGGAGATAGGGATGACCAACATTTAGATTGTACTTAAGCAGGAACTATTCTAAAAATTTGATATAAAAATTTGGTATAAATGCATTAAATCTTCATCACCACCATGTGATCTAGGCCATATTATTATGCTTAGTTTACAAATGAGAAAACTGATGCACAGAGAATTTGAATAATTTGCTTAAAGTAACAGAGTTTGTACATGTGAGGTCCAGGATTTAACTCCTGGCTCCTCAAATCCAATTTCCGTGCCTCCCTAGTTAGAGGTAAAGATACTTCACCGAAATCTCCCAAGGAAGGATAGTGTTGGCCAGACTGGAGTAGAAGAAGGAGCAAGATTATTAGAAGATGCACCATTGGCAGAAAGAAATAAGTAAAACCATAACACTAATATGGAAACACAAACTGGAAAAATCAGTTATGTAGTCATGTAAAGTTCTATATGTCTAAGGGAAATTTTGCAATTCAATCACATTTTAAAAATGGACATTATTTATATTTTAGAGGAGTTTGAAAGGATATCAATCTTTTGGTGAATGAATCTTTAGCAACACTCTTAAGAACAAAAGATGGATAAAATGGATATTTTAAAAGGATAAAAAATCTGAAATAGATGATAAAAAGCTATTACATGCAAGATATTTTAAACAAAAATATTATCTTGAAATATTGCCTGCAAGTCAATATTTTTCTAATTTAAATCATGTTATGTATTTCAAAGACTTTCCCCCCACCTAAAAGATAAATAAATCCAAATTGTTTGTTTTTCTAGTTGTATTTGTTGGCTCATTTTAAAAGTGAGGTTCTTTTTTATATAACCATTGAATTATACTATAAATATTTCATTAAAGATGCTAAGGACTTGAAATTTAATTTGATGCAAATACATCTAGGATACATTGAGTTGAGATGTAAGTAAAAAGTTGAATGGAAAATTCTTGAGAATAAGAAATATGTTTAAAAATAAATCAGGTTTTAAAGGAATTCTTGCTCCAACTTTGAATTGAAGTGAATGACTAAAGAATGTCTTTTTAAAAAATTTTCTTGCATCATTACATTTGGAACATTATCAAGAGATCTCAATTCTATAAGTTGCAATGCTTTTACTATTCTACTAAAATATGATTAGCTCTCTAGTAATTTCTACCCAAGGAAAAAGTGCCATTGCTGACTTAAACAGTTCTTTTATTCAATAATTTGTCAATTAGTTCTGTTCTAATGAATTTATTCTGGACACATGGACTTCAGATTACATTCTTTCGTGTGAACAAAGTAAATATTTCAGCACTACATTGGGCAATGTATAAATGGTCTGCTATTCTTGGTAGTCAACCTAGACAAAGTTGCAAATAAGAATTTATTAACACAGTCCTTAATTTATAATTACTTATCTTTCAGTCTCACCCTTTCCCTAATTTTTGGACTAATTAGCCTTTTTTAATCCATCTTTCTTTGATTTTTCCACCTTTTACCGTCATTGTTCCATTTTGACTGCTTTGTTTTTATATTGGAATCAGATTTTCTCGTAAGATATCTGGAATGGAACTGGGGTTCATTTTCACTAATGAAGTAATACAAGGCATTTCTGCATCAACAATCTTGAAATCATCTCCAGTATTTATTTATTTTTAAATTAATGAGTTTCCTCTTATATTAGACTAATTTTCTATACATTTATTCTATAGAAGGACAGGCTTAAGAAATTAATCCATTTCAGTATTACCACCTTGAGGAATAGCTACATGAACCATGCCAAATGAATTAGCATGTCCATGCAGTTGAAATCATGCATTCAGTTTCATGAATGGAGAAAAAGAATAGAAATAAAATGATATTTTCATTGGAGTTTAACATACATATACTGTCAAATGGACAAAAGAGATAAATTATCATTATGCAAAGTGAGAACAAGAGCAGTATATTGGAGATCCAAGTATCTGTGAAAATCACATTTATCTGAGACAAATGATCTATATTCTTGAATTTATATTAAAGAAAACTTATTCTCGAGAAAGTAAAGGGAATTGCATCTATAGAACAACTGTCTCTGATTAAGAGCTATCTCTATACAGATGGCATGGCCACAGCTAATGGAACGGTGACTGAGGCCGCTTACCCACAACAGGTCAGCAACCCCTGATAGAAATCTTCCCCCAAAATTAGCAAAGAAAAATATACTTTTTCCAAAAAAAGCATTTACAGCTATAGTGAGGTATAATTAACGTACAAGGAACTGAACATATTTAAAGCATATACTTTGATTGATATTGACTTGCATATACCTATGAAATAATCTCTACAATCAAGATGGTGAGCATATCCATCCAGAGAAAAATTTTCTTCATGGCATTTTCCATTTTTTCTGCTCTATTATTTTGTCATCTCAAGGCAACTACCGATTCGCTTTTTGTCATGATAGATTAGTTTACTTTTCTAGAATTTTCTAGATTTTTATATAGTGAACCATAGAGTGTAGGCTCTTTTAGTCTGGTTTCTTCTTCTCAAAATAATTATTTGAGTTTCATCCATGTTGTTGCATATATCAATAGTTTATCTTTTTTCCCAATTTTTCTATGTAATATTACATTGTGTGGATACACCATAATTTCCCCATTTGCATAATTTTGACATCTATGAAGTTACCCATTTACAAGTTTTCTCTATATTACAAACAAAGTTACTGATATTATTTTATAAATGTCTTTTTTGTGGACATACAATTGCATTTCTCTAGAAATCTAGGAGTGGAATTGTTGGATTGTAAAGCAGCTGTACATAAAATATTTTGAAAATTTGCCAAACTATTTTCCAAAGTGTTTGTATAGGCTTTATATTCCCCCAGCAGTGGTTAATCTACAGTTTTATCAACATGATATGGTCAGTCTTTATAATTTCACCCAGTGTAGTGGGTGTGTACTGGTATCTCATTATGGTTTTAGTTTGCATTTTCTTAATGACCAATTACTTTAATGATCTTTTCATGGATTGATTTTCTATAAAAATATCTTTTTTTCAGTGAAATGTTTATTTGAATACTTTGCCCATTTTTTATTAGTTTGTTTTCATAATATTTGTGTTTTTTCTGTATCTTAGACAAAAGTTTTTTTGTCAGATACATGTTTTGCAAATACTATCTTCTAGTCTCTGGCTCAACTTTTCATTTTTTTTAAGCAATATATTTTGAAGAACAAAAGATTTTAATTACATTAGTCCAGATTGTTGATTTTTTTCATTCATACTTTGTGCTTATTGTGTTGTATATAAGTTGGTTTGTTTATTTTGCCAAACCTAAGATCACAGAGCTTTTCTCTGTTCTTTTAGAAGTTTGTACCTTTACTTGTTATATTAAAATCTGTGAACGATTTCAAGTTAAATTTTGAATGTGTTATAAGGTCAAGCATCAAATTTTATTTCTTTTTTGTATAGCTACTCAACTATTCCTACAGAATTTGGTGAAAATTTAAATTTCTCCCTTGAGTTGCCTTGGGAAATATGTTGAAATCAATTGTACATATATGTTTGGGTCTTGTATAATCGGTATTCTGTTCCATTTTTGAATAGATACAGAGATGACAGATAAGTAGATAGGTACAGATTTCTAACAGCATTCTGCTCTGATTGCTGTAGTTTTATAGGTCTTAAAAACAGGAGTTGTGAGTACTGCAATTTTGTTCATCCTTTTCAAGTTTGTTTTATCTATTCTAGAGTCATCATATTTCCATATACATTATTGAATCAGTTTAGGAGTTTCTAAAGCATAATGGGATTTTGACTATTGTTTTACTGTATCTCTAGATAAGTTTATGGATAATTGGCATCTCAACAATATAAAGTTTTCCTAGCCATACACCTGGTGGATTTTTCCATTTAATTATGCTTTCCTTTGTTAGTGTTTAATAATTTTTAGAGTTCAGATTTTACACATATTTTAACAATTTACATTTAATTATTACTTATATTTGCTGTTATTGAACATTTAAAAAAATAATTGCTGGTTGATTGTTGCTGGAGTTTAAAATCACATTTGATGGCCAACAAACAAATGAAAAAATCTTCCACACCAATTAACATTACGGAAATACAAATCAAAACCACAATGAGATACCACCACACACCAGTCTAAATAGCTAAAATTAATAAGACAGGAAACAACAAATGTTGGCGAGACTGTGGAGAAAGGGGAACCCTCTTACAGTGTTGGTGGGAATGCTGGTAGAGGCACTCTGGAAAATGGTGTGGAGGTTCCACAAGAAGTTAAAATATAGCTACCCTAGGACTCAGCAGTTGCACTATTGGGTATTTACCCCAAAGATACAAATGTGGTGATACGAAGGGGCACCTGCACCCCAGTGTTCATAGAAGCAATGTCCATAGTAGCCACACTGGAAAGAGCTGAGATGTCCATTGACAAATGAATGGATAAAGAAGATGTGGTATATATATATACAATGGAGTATTACTCAGCCATCAGAAAGGATGAATACTTACCATTTACATTGACGTGGATGAAACTCTGGGGTATTATGCTGAGCGAAATAAGTCAATCAGAGAAAGACAATTATCATATGATTTCACTAATATGTGGAACATAAGAAACAGGACAAAGGACCGTAGAGGAAGGGAGGGAAAACAGAATGGGAAGTCATCAGAGAGGGAGAAAAACCATGAAAACCTCTTTTAACTATAGGAAACAAACTGAAGGTTGCTGGAGGGAAGATGGGTGGGGGAATGGAGTAGTTGGGTGATGGGCATTAAAGAGGGCAAGTGATGTGATGAGCACTGGGTGTTATATGAAACTGATAAATTGAGCACTACATCTTAAACTAACGATGTACTGTAAGTTGACTAATTGAATTTAAATTAAAAAAAAAGTAAAAGCACACTGGATTTTTTTGGATATTAACTTTATTTCTTGCAATCTAGCTGATGAGTTGATGGGTTTTCATAATTATTTTTGCTTATTCATTAGGATTTTCTACATAATTATGTCATCCATGAATAAAGGTTTTTTTCTTTCCTTCTGTTATGATTTTTATTTCTTTTTCATGTATTATTGCATTGTCTAAAATATCCAGGAAAATGTTGAATAGGAGGAATAAACAAGAACATATTTGTGTTGTCTACTATCTGAGATGAAAAGCACTTTCAATCTTAGCTCTGTACTTTTCACAAATGGCTTTTATCAGTTTGAAGTTTTCTGAGAATTTTTTTCAGAAATGTCAAGTGGGTTTTCTGTATCTCTTAAGATTATCCTATTGTTTTCTCTTGATAGTCTGTTAATATGTTAAATTACAGGGGCACCTAGGTGGCTCTGTCGGTTAAGCATCTGCCTTCGGCTCAGGTCATGATCCTGGAGGCCTGGGATTGAGCCCCACATTGGGCTCCCTGCTCAGTGGGGAGCCTGCTTCTTCCTCTCCCTCTGCTGCTCCCCCTGCTTGTGCTTTTTCTTGCTCTGTTTCCTGCTCTCTGCCAAATAATAAATAAAATCTTTAAAAAAATATGTTAAATTACATAGACTGATTTTGACTGTTGAATTAATCTTGTGCTCCTAGGATAGACCCTGTTAACTCATGGTATATCATCATTTTACCTTGTTAGGTTCAAGTTGTTAACTTTAATTAATCTTATCTTAATATTGCTCTTTATGAGGGGTATAAGTTTCTTTTCCACTATTATAATGTCTTTTTAATTTAATTTAATTTAATTTTTATTTTTTGAAAGAGAGCGAGTGAGAGCGAGCAGGTGGTGTGGAGATGGGGGGATAGTGGAAGAAAGAGAGAAAGATTCTTTTTTTTTTTTTTTTTAAAGAATTTATTTATTTATTTGACAGAGAGAGAGACAGCCAGCGAGAGAGGGAACACAAGCAGGGGGAGTGGGAGAGGAAGAAGCAGGCTCATAGCGGAGGAGCCTGATATGGGGCTCGATCCCATAACTCTGGGATCACGCCCTGAGCTGAAGGCAGACGCTTAACCGCTGTGCCACCCAGGCGCCCCGAGAGAAAGATTCTTTTTTTTTTTTTTTTTAAAGATTTTATTTATTTGACAGAGATAGAGACAGCCAGCGAGAGAGGGAACACAAGCAGGGGGAGTGGAAGAGGAAGAAGCAGGCTCCCAGCAGAAGAGCCTGATGTGGGGCTCGATCCCAGATCGCCGGGATCATGCCCTGAGCCGAAGGCAGACGCTTAACCGCTGTGCCACCCAGGCGCCCCCCGAGAGAAAGATTCTTAAGCAAGCTCCTTGCCCGGCCCAGAGCCACAGGGCTCTATCTCAAAACGCTGAGATCATGACCTGAGCTGGAAATCAAGAATCTGACGCTTAACCAAATGAACTACCCAGGTGCCCCTCTCTTTTTTATTTTTAATTGGGATAATGTTGGCCTCATAGAATAAGCTGGTTTGTGTTCCTGCCAATTTATTATTCCAATTATAATTTTCTGGGGGAATGAGTATCTAGGAGATTATGTATGGAATTAAATATTTGCATTCACCTAGAAGGCCTTCTGCCATTGGGGTTTAATTTGTGGTAAGGTTTCTAACTATAAATTCAATTTCTTTAATAAATATAAGGATATATGTGATATATATTCCTTCTTACGTAAGTTTGATAGTTTGTCTTTTAAATAATTTGTGCATTCCAAGTGTTCTTTCAAATATATTGACTAAAAGTTATAACAATCTCTTATTATTTTTTCAGTTTCTCTCGTGTGTGTAGTGATATTCCTAATTCCATTCTTAATACTGGTTATTTGTGCCTTCTTTTTTTTATATCCTGGTCAATCCAACTGAAGTTTATTAAGTTTATTGATTTTTCTCAAGTGAAGAAGTCTTTCATTGATTTTGTTGTTCTTCTGTTTCCAGAAACCAGTTGTATTGGTTTCTGAAATTATCTTTATCATTCTTTTATTTTCTGCTGATTTTGGATTTCATTTGTTCTCTTCCTAGCTGCTTAAGTTGGAAGCTGAATTCCCACATTTGAGACGTTTCTTCTTTTCTAATACAGAAATTTAATATGCTTTTGTTATATCCTACATGTTTGTGACATTGTATTTTTGTTTTTATTAAGCTCAAAATACTATCTTGTTTTCTATTCCATTTATTTCCTTTCAACCATGGTTCATTAGAAGGTTTTTATTTAATTCAAATATTTAGGGATTTTTATAATTATCTTTCTGGTGTTTTTTTCAAATTTAATTTCATTGTAGTACATTATGACCCTATAATATGTTGGTAATATTTTTAAATTATCTTTAAATAGTTATTTTTAAAAGATTTAAAATAATCTTTCATATTTACCCACCCATTTACTATTTTCAAATTTTTTTTTCCTTGCTGTAGATCTAGATTTCTATTTGTTATCATTTCCCTTCTCCCTGGGGACCTCATTTAACATTTCTTTGGTGTGGGTTTCCTGGTGATGAATCCTTTCAGTTTTTGTTGTGCGAATACTTTTTTTCTCCCCTTCATCTTCTGCAAAATGTTGGCTCAATGTAAGATTTTAGGCTCACATGGTTTTTTTGTTATAGTTTCAGTACTTTAAAGATATTGCTGTACTGTCTTCTTACTTGCATTTTTTAGATAGAAGTTGGCCATCATCCTGATCTTTTCTCTGTGTACATTAGGTGCCTTTTTCTTTTTAAGTTCATTAACATTTTATTCTGTAGTGCCCAAACTACTGTTAATCACTCATTTTTAAAAATTTTTCTAGAAGTTTGGTTTCAATTTTTTTTTAAATTTCTATATCTCTTTTCTAACATATTTAGTTTTTCTTCTGCCTTCTTTAATAGAGTTTTGTTCACTAATTCTATCATCATGTCAATTCTGCATTCATTTCAGTCCATTGCGGTTTTCTTCCCCTCTAGTTATGGGTTGTATTTTCTTTTTTCTTTGCATGCCTGCCAAATTTTGATCGCATAAGAGACATTGTGATTTTATGTCATGTGTTAATGGTTATTTTTATTTCTATACATGTTCTTGACTTTTCTGGGGATGTAGTTATTTGAAAAAAACTTGAACTTCTGAAACTTTCTTTTAAGCTTTGTATTGTGGGACCAGAGTAGATATCCTGGGATAATATTTTCCTTTACTGAAACAATGTCCTTTTGAGTTCTCTACCTAATGCAATGTGATTAAAAAATATCTGGGTATTGAACATATAGACAATGTTTGTATGATATTGGAGTTTTGTTCCCTATTTTGCTTTTGGGAAGTGAGGCTCTTTCCCCAGTCTTGGAAAGTTTCTTCATTAACGTGTTCTCATTCAAACTAAACTAAGATCTCAAAGGGTGCTTCTGCAGATTCCTGAAACTATCGTTATAGCTCTTTCTTCTTCTTCCTCTTGTTGTAAACATAGATGCCTTGGTGCTTCTTGACTTCCATTTATGTCCCCTCAACTCAAGGGGATAATTGGACTGTGTTTGGGTTCCTCCACTTGCTCTACCTGTTGGAAGCTCTCTACAAGCAATAATCTGGGAGCAAACATAGGCCTAAAAGTTTTTATTTCCTTCCTCTCAAGGATCAGTCTTTCATATTGCCTGATGTCCATTGTTTGAAAACAGTTATTTTATATATTTTGTCATTTTTTAATTGTTTCAAGAAGGAAGGTAAATCCATTCCCTGTTACTCTATATTGGTTGAAAGCACAAGCATAAGGGAAAGTAAAGTTTTAAGGAAAAGAAGAGAATTCACTCACTACTACCAAATTCTCACCTGAGGTCAGGTAAAGTCTGAATGAAAAGCTTATTTTCATATCTTCTGACTAGGAGATCAGTGGTGAAGTCAGTTTTGAGCTTGATGAGAAATTTCCATTCTGAAAGACTGATTTTGACAATTAGTTTGTGTTTAACAGTAATATATATTTTTCCAGGTTTTTCATGTTTTCCAATTTTGATTAGAAGTCATAAAACTATAATCCTTATCTTGTGTTATTGACATTCCCCTTCCCAAATAGCAGAGTTATAAAACAAAAATAGTTTTAAATCAGTTTAAATATTAATATGTGGTTGAAATAAAGACTTTCAATTAAGGATACTTATTGTATTTATTACATAATTCTTATGCACTGTATAGGGGAATGAGGTAGAAAAACATAGTACACAACAATCCTTTGACCTTAAGAAACTCATGTTTTAGTCCGTAAGTATTATGAGCAAAAATACTATCATGTGGTATGGTAATTGTTACAATTGAATGTGTGAGTAAAGTGCTTCTTGAATACAGACATCCCAAAAATTGGTAGTACTTATTTTGTTTACACTTTCATGTTTTTTTTTTTTTTCAAACTCATTTAGCTAAAACATTTAGGCATATTTTTGGCAATTTTTACTTTGAAAGAAAGTAAAAGACGAATTTTAAGTTTCCGTTGCTTTGTCAGAGAAGGTACTTCATGAAATATTTATAGGAAATGATGTCAAAAAGGATTCCTTACTACTATAACACCTTGCTTTCTGGGAGGACTATAGAAAGCATTCTGGTTCCAAAGTGATTACTCAGCCATACAGATAGTGCTATGGCTCTGGCCTGGTTTCACACAATGGTGTCAACACCAAGCCAGTTCTTCCTTTCTTCAGCAAAATTCTTATGCCTCCTTGTCTGCATTTTTAATTCTAAGATTATAGTTTAAAATATCAGACATAAATGTAGTGGATAAAAGTAGGAGAGGAAAGGGAAAAATGGATTTTAATATATCTCTTAAATGATAAATCATCAGTTTTGCACCTCTTAAGACAATGTACAGAGCTAATTATAGGAAAGCAATACTTACGTGTTATGGGAGACTTATATATGAAGGCCGGAGAATATATGGGATAGTTTTTTATGGTAAAATTTTGTAGAGGGCAAAACTTAAAATTTGAAATTTTCCTCCAATTAAACTGGTTCTTTATATGAAAAAAATAAATGAATTAGTTGGGATGAGTTATTTGTGAATGGGGTTGCATTGAATAATGCATGAATAAAATTAATAGGAATGTACACATAGCAAATATTAACCTATATACAAGGGAAAATGTAATCTAATTTTTAAGTTTATAATAATATTAATAATAACAATAACAAAAATAATAAAAAATGATAACATTAGGCAATTAAAACAATATATCTTTGTCTTATGTTAAAAGTGCTATTTATTCTCTTTAATCAAAAGAAAACTAGATAACATTTTATTAAAATATCAGTTTAGTTTAGCTGTAAATTTGCTAGTTAAGTTCACAGAAACATAAATTATATTAAAGGCATAAGCTATTGAAATATACTCTGTAATGCTTCAGTGATGTCCTGTTTTTAAAAGTAAAATGAATTATGAACATCACACACTACTATTTCTCTTTTATAAATTAATGAAATGATAACCATAAAACAGTAAAAATCTATCGTAAGGTAAATCAGGAGCTATTGTCTACACACAAGAAAGAAGAAACAGTGTCAGCCTTACATCAAAAATGGCTCAGAAAGGACCAAGTTAAGATATTACTTTTGAGGTTCATTCATTCAACAATATCTAGTACAGTGTAGTATGTGCATAGAATATAATGCGCAGTATGGGACACAAATATTTCCTTCTCCATCAGTTTACAGTCTTCTATAAAAAATAGACATCAATTTAATTATCATAAAATTGTGGCTATGAAAAAGTATTTTGAAGGGAGAGGCTCAATATAATATGAGGCCTGTAGCAGGGAGAATAAAATCTGAATGTCAGAGTAGTATTTATAGAGAAATGAGTTGAGCCAGGTTGAATGACTGAGAGTCTGTTAAAAGAGGAGGAAAGATTGTTCAAAGCAGAAGAAACAGCACGTACAAAGGTCTCATAATAAGAAACAACATGAAGTGTATACAGGACTGAAAGAAGTTTAGGATATCAGAGAGAATGGGGAGCAGGATTGACGTGAAGCTGGATAGTAGCTTAGACTGTCGTACAAGATTACTTTGAAGAACCTTGTGTGTTAAGAATTTGCCTTTATTTTTTGACCAATGAGAAGATATTTGGTTTCCTTTTCATGATGAATGAAATAATCAATTTTACAGTTTGACACATGACAACCTCGTATTAAGTATACAAAACTGCAAGGAGAGGTTATTAAAGGAATAAATAATTCAGGCAGTACTTCAGTAATCCAGCTGAGCAAAGCTGACAGCTCAGACTACATGGTAGCAGTGGTGACATAGATAAGTGAAAAGATTTGAAAAATAATTAGGAAGGAAATGTATATGGTATGGATATTTATGATAGAAATAAGAGAATTCAGACTAGTTTAAAGCAACAGCAGGCACTGCATTATGCACTCAAGTATTTGAACTTGATGAATTCAGCAACAGAAAACCACTCAACATTCAAAACTGGAATGAACTTTAGGGAGAAAATTGAGGTAATATCCAGGTTTTTTTCCCTCTGATAATAATGTTGCATTTTAAACTGTGAGCCGGTTTGTTGAAGTTTGAAATCATTGGTTTATTTTAGCAGAAATGAATATGTGGCATTAGGAGAATATACACTAGAAATATATAAGGCCAACTTTTGAGTAAGAGCTCAGAAGTCATAACAAGAGCCATAATTCATAGTAAAAAGTCAATAATTTGTATAGGATGAGTGGGTAAACAAGTAAATGAATGAATGTATGAGAGGAGATAAAGAACAATAATCAGAATCATTATAGGTAGTCAAGTGGTTTAGGATGAAAAAACATTGTTCTGAGAAAACATTGATATAGCTATAAGAAAGTTACTGATAGTCTCTGAAGGAGTAATTTTAGGGAAATTATACTGTCAGAACAAGAAATAACATAGTAATAAAATAGAATGTATCATGACTATTACCACGTATTATAAAGTAAAACAGCAAAAATAGCCATTGTCTGGTAAAATTCATTAAATTTAGTAAAAATCACTCTCTCCTCTACTGAGAGTCAGCAGTCTAAATGTTCACATTAATAGAGATGCTTGTATATTATAATTCTTGAATATTGTTTCATCAAATAGTTTCATTGCTCCTCTAGCTTTTTTATTTTATATTGTCAAATAATTTTATGTTATAACTGAGTTTATGACAATTTTTTATTACTCTACTGAGAACAATGTTATTTCAGGAGAATATGAGTGACTTTTCTAAAGCTACACAGTATATCTGTAGTTGATCTTTGGTGGAATCTGAGTTTTTTTCTTCATCTTATCTCTGTATATTTTCATTTTTCAAAGATATCTATGTTATTTTGTTTATACCCGATCATTTCTTAGGTTAGGTTAAAACACTAGGTATTAGGAAAGAAAGAACTATTGACTATTATATGCCCCAAATATCCTACCTCATATTATGCTATTGTGGCACTATTGGAGAATTTATTTTTTCAAGTAAAGGACACGTACAATGAATCTTATCCATTTTCTGCTAAGTTTATGTATTCACATGTATGTTTGCGTGTGTGTGTGTGCACGTGTGTGTGTGTCAGAGAAAGAGAGAGAGAGAAACAATAGACCTGAGAATTGTTCATGATCTACATGAGTCTTTGTAAGACGGTGGATCAAAAAACTAAATAGAGTGCATTAGCGATTAAGGAGATCATTTCTTTCTTTTTTTTTTTTTAATGATTTTTTATTATATTATGTTAGTCACCATACAGTACATCCCCGGTTTCTGATGTAAGGCTCGATGATTCATTAGTTGTGTATAAAGGGGATCATTTCACTTCAATATGTTGTCTTACTTGTCGATTCTCTTTATACCACTAAGACATATCACTTTGTATGTGTTATTTGTCTGATAAGTGTACTTTAAAGATATCCCAGCATAACTTTGATATAACTGATATAAACATTGGCTTTGATGGGAAACACTTCGTTCCTATTAAACTTAAAAAGCACATATCTGAAGGTTGAAGAGTTAGAAGAACACAGAAGATGCCTTATGTTTTCTTAGCTTCTACCTGTCATGCTTGCTGCTTTGAAATATTTATGTCCCTCATTGTTCTGTCAAGTATAAGACATCCTTGTTAACATTTAGACATAATTTAGGACACATTTCATAAGCAAACTGTTAAATATTTATGCCTACTGCCTTTTCCTTACAAGGCACTTCACGTATGCATCCATGTTTCAATTATTAATGAAGAGTTTGGACAGACCTTGTTTTTATTGCTCTGTTCTTTTGAAGATTAACTTTTTCATATTTTTCCATACTATTATCCTGAGTTGTTTATTATTTGGTTTAAAAAGATTGTCTCTTCTTTTGATACTAAATTTGTTTTGTGTTTAAGTTTCTAGAAGAGTAGATTTAAGAAGTACGGGAAGATGATAACATAAAATTAAGTACTTTACATAAATACATACAAACCCATGTGCACATTTCTGGATTGTCGAAGTTTAGCAAAAATATTAGTTTATTTTTGAAGGGGAAATATAATTCAGGATTAAACAGGGACATTCATGAGATTGTTTTGCCTTTTCAACCACTTGTAGCTAATAGCAATGTCATCTGTAAATATAATGGGAAGCAATATTCCTTGTCTACTTAATACAGTGTATGAAGCTTGTACAAACAGTTATGTAAGTGGAGCCATCTGAGCTGCTTTTATTCCTAAACTTAGAATCATTTAGTTTTTTAGTTTCTCACAATTGCAGAAATTACTGAACAGTTTTTTCAATTTAGTGTCATTTAACATTGTTGATTTGTAAAACACACGAAGACCATGGAATTAATCTGCCATTTACAGCTTCCAGCTTAATTGAGGGGACTTGGCATTGCAGTTAATTTTATTTCTGGTACATCTATGAATTTATATAATCTCCTATCTCTGATTGCTTAAATAAATATAGCCCGAATGGAAGAAAGATTAGGAGGATTTGGCTAGTCTTTCTCCCAACATATTTTCCGGTTCTGAATTTTGAAATATCTCTCTTACAAACAAAGGGAACTTTTCTTAAACAGATATATCAATGACGCAAATTTATTTTGGGTTAATTTTTAAATATAATTCAGCTCTTTTCTAATAATTAATAACTTCAGAAGAAACCATAGCACTGTGTTAAAAAGAAGAAAGTATGGTCCAATAATACTAAAAGAAGTAACAAAATCCCAATTATATAGACAGTAAGAAGCCCAAATGAGTAACAGTAGTAGGAGTCATTGCCCTAACATAAGTAGGGAAAGAGAGAGAGGGAAGACAGGCCAAGAAACATACTCTTAACTGTAGAGAACAAACTGAAGGTTACCAGAAGGGAGGCGGCTGGGGGGATGGGTTACAGAGGTGTTGTGGATTAAGGAGAGCACTTGTGATGAGCACTGGGTGTTGTATGTAAGTGTTGAATCACTAAATTGTACACATGAAACTATTTATACATTAATGTTATGTAAATAAAAGCTTTTTAAAATTAAAAAAAAGAGTCTATGTAGGATCATTTTGATTGTATCACAAACCTGAAAGCCTTGAGAAGACCCTCCAGTTAGCTTTTTAAGTCTACCTCATGTAAAACTCAGTGTGGGGTGAAGTCTACCTCATGTAAAACTCAGGGTGGCTCAGTCAAGTGGCTGACTTTTGATGTAGGCTCTGGTCATGATCTTAGGGTCCTGGGATCGAGCCCCATGCAGGACTCTGGGGGGAGTCTGCTTCATGATTCTCTCTCTCCCTCTGCTCCTCTTCCTGCTCTCTCTCTTTTTCTCTCTCTCAAATAAACAAATCTTGGGGAAAAAAAGCTCAATGTGTATTTCACTCTTTTTACTGACTATAAAATTATAGTCAAGATAATTAGAATTTTCTCATGTTAAAATTATCCTTTTCTTTTAAAAACTTACATTATACCAAATCTGTGGAGAACACAGATATTAGCATTATAGAATAATAGAGAAGAAAATAGTAATAGAGATCTTTTGAATACTTGAGAAATGAAAAGATATTTTGGTTCCTTCAGTCTTTCAACACAGTTTTTGGAGTTTCAGTTAGTAGAGGAAAAATGGACAAATAAATTTGGAACCAGGAAAAAATGAGGGTTAGAATACTGTGTTACAATGGATGCTTAAAAACAGTTTCTCTATAAGGGAAATTGAGTGTCTGTCTATATGAAAAGAATGAGGGATCAGGCAATGCAGATATTTCTGGGCAGGGTTTCCAGGTCAGAGACAGCAACACTTGCAAAGGTCCTGACACACAATTTGACTGATTACTTTCTAGGGACACCAACTTGGTTGCTGTGAGTTTAGACAGATGAGCAGGGGAATATTGTTAGAATATGATACTGAGGAAGGAATAAGAATGCGTGGAATTAGGAATGTTGGAGACTTCTGCAAAGAGTCAGCAAAAAAAGGTGGTGAGAGGAGTCAGAATGGTTGTTAGGAGACATCTGGTAACTGGATTGTCTGTAAAAACGTGGGCTTGGATAAGATCATCTGGATTTAATATAAATATAGAGATGAAAATAAAGCAATGGAACAATCCTTGAAACATTTCCTTGAAAATTCATTGAGGACAGGAGAGTAAAGGGAAGTGACTAGTAAGAAAGGAGGAAAGGTAAGAGAAAAATTATGTCTTGAGAGTGGGGAGTATTTAAATAAAGAGGGTGTGGGTTTTTGAAAAGTGAGGTTTTTGTGACCCTGAAAAAGTAAAATTTGAAATTTAATGAATTGGAAAGAAAATATGGAAAAAGAAATCAGGAACACAGAGAATACATAATTTTTTTCAGCCTTTCCCCCCCTTATAAACTTAAGCAAAAAAATTGGGACAGTATTAGGAGTGGGGTATTGGGTGGCAAGAGAAATTAGTTTTGATAGGGAAATTGATACACATTTTTGTATATTGAAAGGACCATTATGTGGAGGAGTGGAAAAAAACAAACCCAACAACTAATGATGAATGATAGAAAGGGAGGAATTGCTGGAGAAAATTCCTGAATTATACTATAGAAAAAGGGATCTGAGGCATATATAAAGTGATTACTTTAGATAAGATGTTGAACATTTCTGTTGTAAAGAGATGAAAAACAGATCCTTTGGATATAGATACAAAGAAAGGTATTTTTTTGGAGTGAAGAGCACACATAGTTTCTCTTTTGATTGCTTTTATTTTCTCATGGAAAAACAAGTAATTCATTAGCTGATGTGGTTAATCATCTTCTTTAAAAGGCGAAAGTAAAAAATAGTAGGATTACTGGGCAGAACTAAAGACACCCCTGGGTCTAGTGATTATGAATTTAAATTAGAACCAGATGTGAGTGGTGAGAGATTTTAATGGTAGCTTAAGAATATAGCCATTAAAAAGAGGGAAGTGGGGCTATATAGAGAAATGACAGAAAATTATAAAGGAAGAATCAATGGACTGAAGTTCTTAGTGAGGTAAAATAGTTAGTGGGTCCTAGTTGGAAGTATAAAAACTGGTGTTCAGAGAGAGTGCTATCTGATATTTGGGTTATAAAGTAGGTACAGTTCTTGATAATGACAACTTCTGTAAAGTAGGTACAGTTATTGACAATGACAATTACATTAAAGACTGTGACTCAAAACCCTTCATGTGAGTCACAGTGTGATAAAATTAATTAACTGAATACTGAAATTACCAACAATTGGTCAGAAGGAATGCGGAAGAGACAGAGACTGGGCCATTTAAATGCTAATGTTTCAGGGAGTGAGAAGGAGTGCCCAGAGGCACCAAGAATTTTTACAGATGTGTAAACTAATGTCATGATCCTCAGTGGAGCTGCAGAAATTTTTTTCCTCTAGCTTCTTTTAAGATTTTTCTTTGTCTTTGATTTTCTATGAGTTGATTATGATATGCCTATGTGTATATTTTATGGTATTTCCTGCTTAGTGTTTTCTAAGTTTCATGGATCTGTGATTGGGTGTCCATCACCAATTTTGATAAATTCTTAGTCAGTGTTGCTTCAAATATATTTTTTATTCTGGTATGTTCCATTACATGTATTTTAAAACTTTTGTAATTACCCCCACAGTTCTTGGATATTCTGTTCTGATGTTTTCAATCTTTTTTTCACTTTGTTTTTGGTAGTTATGGAAGTTTCTGTTGACATTTCTTCAAATTCACTGATTGATGAGCCCATCAAAAGCAGGCTTTCTTTTTTTTTTTTTTCCTTCTGATTCTTTTTTTTTTTACGAGTTTCCATCTCTCTGCTTAAATTACTCACTTGTTTCGGTATGTTATTTCCTTTCTCCATTAGAGTCCTTAGCATTTTAATCAGTGCTATTTTAAATTCCCAGTCTGATAATTCCAACATGTCTGCCATATCTGAGTTTAGTTCTGATGTTGGATCTCTCTCTCTTCAAACTTTGTTTTTAGCCTTTTAGTGTGTCCTGTAATTTTTTTTTTTTAAAGATTTTATTTATTTATTTGACAGAGATAGAGACAGCCAGTGAGAGAGGGAACACAAGCAGGGGGAGTGGGAGAGGAAGAAGCAGGCTCATAGCAGAAGAGCCTGATGTGGGGCTCGATCCCATAATGCCGGGATCATGCCCTGAGCCGAAGGCACACGCTTAACCGCTGTGCCACCCAGGCGCCCCTGTCCTGTAATTTTTTGTTGAAAGCTGGACATGGTGCCCTGAGTAAAAGGAACTTAGGTAAATAAGCCTTTAGTGTGAAGTTTTGTAATTATCTGGCTAGGGATTAGGCTGCATTTACTGTTCACTATATGTGTAGATTTTAAAGGCTAAAATTTCCTCTGGGGTACTTGTTTCTGTCTCCTCCATTGTCTTTGGGTTTTTTTTAGAAATTTCTTATTAACATGTGAGATGCATAGTTTATTCCCTTGTATCCCCCCATTGTTACACAGTTTTATGGAAGCGGTGGTAAAGTATAGATGGAGGGGAGGCATTCTGTAGTCCTGTGATTAGGTTTCAGTCTTTTAGTGAGCTTATACCTTGTGCTGTGGCCTATGAATGCGCTGCTCATTTTGTTTTCTTTGTTCCCACTTTGGTGAAATAAGATGGAAAGTTTGGGCTGGAACCTGATATTTACTTTCATCCAGATCAGTTAGGCTCTGGTAATATCCTAGTTGGTTAGGCCCATTAAAAGTTGCTCTTGGAGTGCCTGGTGGCTCAGTCATTTGGACACCTGACCCTTGATTTCAGCTCAGGTCATGATTTCATGGTTGTGAGATTGGGCCCTGTGTTGGGCTACATGCTCAGCAGAGTCTGCTTGAGATTCTCTCCCTCCCCTCCCCTTGCTCACATTCTCTCTCTCTAAAATAAATAAATAAAATCTTAAAAATAAAGTTACTCTTGAGATCAGACCATGTTAAGAAGAATGGAATGATCTCGGTAAATTTCAAAATGTTTACTTTTTTCTTCCCCTGCTGGAAGCAAGGACTTTTTTTCTGTGCCCACACTGAGCCTTCAGCAATTTAACAATTACAGTTTAGATTTTTCTACCCTGATATTGCTGCCAGTGGAGTTTCTGGCTCCTGTACTTCTGCTCTAAGAAACTGTGATTCTCTGTATTCACTTGTCTGTCTCTTCAGTTTTGGGGACAGTGGTTTGCACTGTGACCTCAGTTCTCTGATAGATCAAAAAGAGTTATTGATTTTCAGTTTATTCAGTCTTTATTCTTCTCTTCTGTGGACAGAAGTGACAACTTCCAAGTTCCTTACATGGCAGACTAGATATTGGAAGTTCTATGCAGCTTTTTAGGAAGGATCAAAGAATAAAGTGTGGAACCTGCAATTAAAATTAAGGATTACTCCAACCTAATATTGTATGAAGTGTGAGAGAAAACTCTATATCTCAAGTCAACCAATATGTTGTCTCTTTCTGATGCAGTATGTAATAATGGAAAAGTATTTTTAAAAAGAAGTAAATACTATAGAATACATGATATTTGATTTGCTTATAGGAGTATTGAGTAGAATATATGTATGTTACAAATAACTAATTTAAACTATGTGTTTCTAACTTGGACATGTAATTTGCTATTAACAATATAATTGAATTTTAAAACAGTATCTTAGCAAGCCTAGCAGATTTCCTTCACAGATCAGTAATCTTATCCACTGGTTTCAACAGCTGTACTATAAATATCGGAGGAGGTCACCATCCATCATGGGTGCATTTATATCAAGAGGGCTCTTGGGTCATGATATGAAATCCATATCAATACCAATGGGGAATGCCAAGCACACATTTTTGGAATATCATGAACAACATTGGAAAAAATATAGGTAGGCTGTAAAGGTGATAGAATCTTGAAAAGTACTGTAATAGGAAAAAACTGCAAACCTGGCAAAAACACATTACGTTTTAGCAAAGCACAAATATACTGTTTAGCTCAGCTGGAATCTTTAGTTACTGCCTTAGGCAGCTACAGTACTAAAATGAACAAATATTTTTGTGGGGCCTGTTGAGATGTAGGAATGGGCTGAGTGAGTAGAGGACAGAAATTAAGGAATGAAGGGTGCTGAGAGAGGGGATCATAAAAGATAACCAAAACAATGCTACAGCTTTAGCTGAGCCAACATGGAGGGCTTGCAGCTATTATATACACCCTCTAGGGTTTTATACACGCCAGGCTCAGGTTTTTAGGAGATTAGTCAAATGATCATTATGCACACCGTAACCATAATTTGTACTGCATGTCTTTGGAAATTTCATCATTTATAAACATGCTTCTGAGGGCTCCTGGTCGATAAATAGAGTTTCTTTGATCTGCATTTTTAATCTATTGGTTATACACTATACTTGTATTTTTCCTATAGCTGCGTGAGCATCTTTAATTTACAAGTAGATATATAAGATGCCAAACACTGTACTTTCTGGTCATTTTTCATTTTGCTGCTCTTATTACCCGTAAGTATATTATATTAGTAAGCAATAACCAGCAATTTGCTTTAAAAACTAAGTCATTGTTCAGTTATAGAGCTAAGATAAACCACCTGTTCAACCCAAAAACACAAGGCTACAAATTAGAGATGAAATACTTCCTACACGAGTTCCTAAATTCCAAATCCTGGCCAGAGCCTTTGGAAGCAATGAAGGAAAAAGTTGCAGTGGTTGTAAAACAGTGTGTTTGTGGGGGCAGGAAGAGTATACAAATGGAAGGAAATAATGTCAAAGAAATGATGGCATTTTGCAAGCAACAACTTTGTTTCATTATACAGAACATTTAATTGAGATTTTCATTCATAAAAATGAATGCGGAGCATTTGTATACAGAATTATCAGCTATAATTAAAAGGAACATTCAGTCTGCTTTCACTGGAAATTGAGATATTTTAGAAGTTAAAACTTTTCGCCGATTCAAGCAGACTTAGGGGAAACAAATTAGAAGGTAAGGTTGAAAAAAAATGTGGACTTCAAAAAAGGATAGGAATATGTTATTTCTTTGAAATATGGCCTCAAGATTCAAAGCTGGGCAAATATTATAGGCAAAAGGAAATTAGGTGCTTTAAATCTTTTTATATTTTGCTGAGCGGAAAATAAAACGGTTTTAGTTTATATGATATGAATCCAGTCAATCCAAGTTAAGGGATGATAGAATTTTCTTTTTAAAACTAAACAAAATTTGATAAAAAGCCCAATAGTCTCTTGCTCAGTCAATATTGTAAATCCATTTTGAATAGGACTCAAGAGTAAGAGGAAATCTCCTTAAAATAAGGTAACTTCATCACAATGGTATGTTTGTCAATTCTGAAATCACATTCTGGAGTAAATCCATTGATGGGATCATTGCTATAATTTTTACATTATAACGCAGATGTAGACATAAAATTTTTGTTATTTAGTGTAGAAATAAAGCATGCCATCTACTTATTCATTCATTGATCCATTATGATTTGTGCATCTGTGATTATTTTCAAGCTAAACCACATAAGGAATATTTTTCTAGAAAATAAAATTACCATTTTATTTTGGCTGTTTTGCATACTTCAATAGACGTTAAAGACAATAAAAACAGCTAACTGACTCCTAGAGGAGAGGTGGCTTAAGAAATGTTAATAAATAGAATAAAAGTAAAATCTGTGCTCATGTCCCCAATTCCCAGCAATTATTTCACAAGTTTCTCTGGTTAATTTATATTTATATGATACTAAAAAGAGAAGTGCACCCATTAGGTGAGAGCTGCTTCTTCAGAATTATTATGTGAAGGCAGTTTTTCTTTTTTCTTTTTTTCTTTAAGATATATTTATTTTAGAGAGAGAGGGAGAAAGTATGCACGAATCTGTCAAAGGGTAGAGGGAAAGAAACTTCAAGCAGACTCCCTGCTGAGTGCAGAGCCTGAGGGGGGCTTGATCTCAAGACCCAAAGATCATGACCTGAGCCAAAACCAAGAGTGAGATGCTTAACCAGCTGAGCCACCCAGGTGCCCCAAGGCAGCTTTTTTAAAATTATTTTTTGGGAGTAAGGAACTTAAATCCAAACCCTGAAGAAAGACTTAGCCATTTTGTAGAATCTCAAAACAAATTTGCAAAGAAGATAATGCACCATGATGGTGTTAAGAAAAATATGCTTAAAAGCGTTAAATTATTTGTCATGTTCTTGTTGAATGTGTTCACTAGATGTCAAAATACATATTCTTTTCATTAAGCTCCCTACAAGCATATGCTAATACACCTTAGCAATTATGTATCTCTTTGCTTCTGTCTCTCAACAGATACTGATAGATACATCTGTTGCTATAGTTTATATAGCAGTTCTTTATAACCCTGAACTAAGTGTTAAAAAACAGTGATAGTTATTATAATGCATTTTATACTTATTTTTGCAATTGTAGTGCAAGTCCTTGTGACAAAGTAGTGACTTGTTTTCTCATTCCTATCCCACTTCATTGCTCCTATTACTTTAGTGATTCCTTTCCCACTGCTGATACAATGTGGCAAGTGTCCAGTATGGATTGTAGCCTCCCTCCCAGATTTCAGGCCCTATCATTTTCCGTTTCTCCACGTCTGCCTTTGCTGGGCACCGGAGCTCAGCACATGCCCTAGTCAATTCCTTTCACTCCCCACATGCCATCAAAATGCAACTTCCCCTTTCTTTCATTTCTTGGATTACAGCTAAAACAGAATTCAAGTTCATGATTATGTATTAAGCGTGTTTAGTTAAAAGCAAACAAAACTCCCTTCAGTCATCCCCTAAGTAGAGTAGAATACATCCATATTCCCCCAACTAAAACTTTTATTCTCTTACCACCGTCCTCATTAATGACATGTGTTATTAGGCTCAAGCTCTAGAGAATACTGTAGTCTTATGAGTGATTTCCTGGGTGTGGCTATACTGTGGGAACCAAAATGCCTGGTATATGATAAAATATGATATATTTTCGATATAAGACTTCTTCATGACATCACCACCTTTCCTTTGTTCCCCTTGTCTCCCCAGCCTCAAAATATTTTAAGCAGTTGAGTACCTTTTACTTATAAAGTTGTTTTTTTTTTTTTTTTTTAAAGATTTTATTTATGTGACAGAGATAGAGACAGCCAGCGAAAGAGGGAACACAAGCAGGGGGAGTGGGAGATGAAGAAGCAGGCTCATGGCCGAGGAGCCTGATGTGGGGCTCGATCCCGGAACGCCGGGATCACGCCCTGAGCCGGAGGCAGACGCTTAACCGCTGTGCCACCCAGGCGCCCCTATAAAGTTTTGACTAGTGCTGACCTTTGTAACTATTGCTGATTGTTTTCACCCCATTTCTTGTTATAATGCAAGGTAACTTTTTTTTTGGAATTGAATTCCACATAAAATACTTACAGAAAGTTTTATGTAGCAACATAAAATTAATATCCATTTTTATTAACTAGTATAAACATCCATTTATTTGTTTTTGTTTTAAATCATGATTTTAGACAAAATACTGCATTTAAACTGATTTTATCTTTTTCTTTTCTCATTATAAAACATTAACAGTATGATGTAAGTCGTATTGTGCCTATAGGAGACATAAATCTATAATTACGTTAATAACCACTGCCCTGTCAGGTGATAGGCATCAGTAGTTCAAGGAACTCATTCAAATAATATTATAAATACCCTGCAAATTATATTTAAATTCATGCCCAGGGCCAAAGGATTTTACTAGGGGAGATTAAAATAGCATTATTTCAAAATAAGGAAGTGATCATTTTGCATGAGGAAAGCCTGTTTGTGTGACTTTCTACTCTTGAACTCAAGATAAAACAATCCTGTTTTCTTTTCCTTATCTGAATACGAAGGGTGAGTATTAAGATCATACTGCTGTGCCTATAGGTGAATGGAGGGAAACATGATCTTAAAGATAAGCAGCCTCTTTAGTAAAGCATAGCATTTTACTGTTCAACTTTATACACCTCCAATCATGTGAAAAAGCAAGCCAAAACACACCTAGACACAGAAGAAAAATTTAAAAGAAAATACAGTGTATTAAATTGAAACACACACACACACACACACTCACAATTCCACTGATTTTTTGTGTGAAAAGTTCCAGAAGCTGAGTTTGATTAATTACGATTATCTGTAACTTCATAGTATAAGACCGTTTGAAAACTTAAAAGTAATATCTACTAAGTTTTCTGCAACTTATTTTTATGGACTCTTCTTTGTTTTCAGTGGTTGTTATTGAATTGAATGCGATTTAGCTGAAAACGGGCTAAACCTGATTTCACAAAATCTGTATATTATTCCCAGCCTGCCTTACCAAAATAGCCTAGCTCTAGATCTAATTTAGGAAGCATAAAATTGACTTCTGAAAGGATAGTTAATGATCTTGTGCCTCTGTGAATGTCCAATTTATAGACTGTTCACTGGGTAAATGAGATATATTTTTTTTTTCTCAAATATTTGCAATCTGGAAGCTGGACAGATTCTCTGTTTGGAACATTTCATCTAAGTTAGTTTTGATACTGGTAAAACAGGGAATCTAGAAATGATGAGATTGATTCTCATTCATATTCATAGTTTTCATTTTTTGAGAAAATTTATATTTATTTCACTTAACTGTAATAGCTCAGATGCTATATTTGAAATAAAGGGTGGTAAAATTTGCTTTCCCCAAATATGAGAAAATGGGTCATTATGTCCTATGACAGCAATGATATTGATGTTTATAGACTGACTTTCTTATAATATTAACCAAAGTTACTATATATTTGTTTTGAGATATGGGGCAATTAATTTTCCTGGCTTATTGAGGAAATGATTAATAAATTCAATCAATTTAAGTATCTTGTATAGAATGGTTAATATTGAACTTTGTAGCAAAAGGAGCTATTGTGACTAAAATATTACATGCATTTATCATAATTTTTAACTAAGTAACTAAGAAGTTAAATTAAGATGTAAGAATTAAAAATAATTGTAACCACTATTTCATTAGAAGAACATCTAAGTATGAATACTGTTAAGATCACATGCATATTAATTGGCCATTTTGTCCTGATGTCATAAGCCTTTATCTCTTTTCTACCTATTGCGAAGAATATCCCTTGATCACTGCTCCCAATTTGATTTTTTTGTTCTGATTGTTCCTCTTAATTATGTAATTGAAGACTTACTGCACAAATATTTATATATTAAAAGATCTTATTTATTTATTTGCCGGAGAGAGACACAGCCAGAGAGAGAGGGAACACAAGCAGGAGTGGGAGAGGAAGAAGCAGGCTCCCAGCGGAGCAGGAGCCTGATGTGGGGCTCAATCCCAGGACCCTGGGATCACTCCCTGGGCCGAAGGCAGATGCTTAATGACTGAGCCACCCAGGCGCCCCATATATTTTTTATTCTTTTTCTCTTTTGTCTGCTGTTTCTGTGTTTTTAAAGTTCATTATTGTCCTCTGTATGCTCTTCCCTCTCCTCCTTTATTTTCTCTTTCTTTTTCTATCTCTGGCTTTTGTTTTGTTTTCCATCCTCCCCTTTCAATACGTCCCCAAAGTGCTGTGGTCAGCCTCTTGTTTTTCTCTCTTGTGAAGCACAGTGGTTTGTCAAGTGGTTGAGAATGTGTCTTTTCGAATTCTAGTGCTACCAGTGGTTTTATGGCCTGGGCATTTCCCACAACCTTTATGTGCCTCAATCTTTTCTCTGAAAAATAACACAAAAAACAGTGCCCACTTTAAGAGCACTGTTGGCAGAGATTATGCATAATTATACATAAAGCACTTAGAAGAATGCCTGGCACATAGTAAGTGTTCATTTTCAGTTTTCAAATCAAGAGTGTTGATTTTCAGTTTTTATTGATGTATAATTGAGAGGCGATATCCTGTTAGTTTCAGGTGTCCATCATAGTGATTTGATATTTGTGTATATTTCAAAATGATCCCACAGTAAGTCTGGTTACCATCTGTTACCATACAAAGTCATTACAATATTATCGACTATATTCCCTATGCTGTACATTGCATCCCCATGACTTATTCACTTTATAACTGGCAGTTTGTAGCTCTTAATCCCCTTCACTTATTTTGCCCATCCCCTAGCTCCTCCCACTCTGGTAACCACAAGGTTGTTTCCAGTATTTATGCATCTGTTTCTGTTTTGTTTTATTTGTTGGTTTCTTTTGTTTTAGATTTCACATGTAAGTGAAATCATATGGTATTTTCTTTCTCTGATTTATTTCACTCAGCCTAATACCCTCTAAGAGATCCATCTGTACTGTCCCAAATGGCAAGATTCCATTCTTTTTTATGGCTGAGTAATATTCCATTGTAAGTATATATGCCACATCTTTTTTATCCATTCATCTATCCGTGGACTCTTAGGTTATTTCCATATTTTGGTTATTATAAATAATGCTTCATTGAATGTGGGAATGTATATATCTCCTGAAATTGGTGTTTTGGTTTAGTTTTTATATTCTATTATTATTATATTATATATATGATTATATTACTATTAGCTCTATTTTTCAGTTTTAGATTATTTTAATCTTCTTTTTTCACTCAAATCACAGGGGCGTGTTTGTTGTTGTCTCTTAGAGCATTTTGCTCTTTTTTTTTTAATTTTTTTATTATGTTATGTACATTATTAGTTTTTGATGTAGTGTTCCATGATTCATTGTTTGCATATAATACCCAGTACTCCATGTCACTCTTTTGATTTTAAAAAGACAGGATTGCTAGTATCTCCATTCATAAGGAGAGGAAATCCCTTCCATTTTAGAATGACTGGCTTGGCATATAAATAGTTTCCTTGAATTTAAGCATTTTCCTACCAAACTTATGGTAAAGTAAGTATTACCAGCTAAAATATAGCATGTAGTCAAAATATTGTCAATTTCAAACAACTCAGTACTATAAGGTGATTAAAATAAGTACCATAAGATGATAAAACAAGTTCCCCCACTTGCATAGCTATAGTACTATGATCCCTTATGTTCAAAGTATTTCTGGTTTTTCATTGTCATCAGTACATCCTATATCTGCTCAAAAGCATTCCACTGGTAATTATCTATGTCAGGAATTCTCAACGGGGGATGATTTTGTCCCTCTAGGGACATGTGGCAATGTTTGGAGATACTATGGTTGTCACAAATGGGATGTGGGAAGGGTGCTACTAGAATCTAGTAGATATAAGCCAGGGCTGCTCAACATCCTACAATACACAAGACAGTAAATCACAACAAATTTTCCAGTCCAAAATGTCAATCATGGTTAGAGTGAGAAACCCCAGCATACATCATTCCTTATGCTCATGTCTGCTGCCTCAAAATCCACTTCCTCAGAGACCTTTGTGATAATGTTTTCCTGCCTCTGCTGCTCTCCTCCACTGATTTCCGGCTTGCATAAACTTCAAGGTAAACCAAATGGCACTGGATTCTCTGCCATTCTCTTCTTCACCAGAGACCTGCTGTATTTAATTTGGAGATGGGTGATGGCCTCTCTATCTAAAGACCTTTGATGTAGTCTTGAAGAGCAGAAAACATGATCACTTTTTCATCTTGGTGGAAACTTCTAACTTTTACAGCCCTGGAAACTGCAATCAAAATGTCCCATTTTGGATACATAAAAATCAGTACATGTTGGTCACATACAAATCAACTCAGGTATGAAGATGCAAGCGGGCTGCCAAATCATTATTACTTCAGACTTAGCAAAATTTGAAACTTAGTTGAGACACAGTCATGGCCAGGCAACAGTTAAAGTCTTATTAAGTTTTCAGCAATTCGCCTGACTTTTGTTTGAGGTAAATTATGTTGTAGATGTCAAGTAGATTTTAATTTAAAAATATCAAGGAAAACTTTTTTTACATCACTAATCTTCACTCAGTGTCTTCATTCATAAGGGTATGAATAATTAGTCAACTTTTACTATTTTGAAGATTAAATTAAATAGCACAGTAAAGCAGTGAGCACTGAATTTACATAGAGAAAACACTGAATGGTACTTTTTTTTAATATTATAATTACTTCTACTATTCTAATTAAGACCAGAGAGTCTACTGGTATTTTCTTTTTCCTCATAGTTGCTTACAAAGTATTAGTAGGCATACTGATTGGTCTTGTAACATCTTTAATCCTTAAAAATAACTCCACTGACCTCTCATTTTCTTCCAGCCATTAACTAATTCATCAGCTAACACTCATAGTCAGAGTTTTTGAGAGTTGGCTACAAATATATCCAGTTTCTCATTTCTCATTTTTTTTCATGTCACGAGAATTTGCTTTCTACTCCACACTGATGCAGTAGCCTTGTTTATATGGACACCAATCATTTCCATGTTGTCAGGTCCAATGGAACCTTAATGTACTTACCTTATTTAAACTCTGATGTAACTGCTGCAGAGGGGCCATCTGATTTTCTGAAGATATGCTCTTCTCTGGACTTCAGTTACACTACATGCTGCGGGTTTCTTTGTTTTTTTTTTTGTTTTGTTTTGTTTTTGTTTCGGCTCTCCTCAGAGTCCTACACTCATCCCTCCTCCTCTCACAGCTTATCCTTGTTAGATCTCTTCTCTCTCTATTCAGTTACCTTATCCCCATGTCATTACAATGTCTTTAAATTACATGCAGTATGTTGCCAACCCCCACGTCTCTCTCCGTCGTCAGGTACCTAATGACTTAATGGCATCTTTATCAGAGACAATGCAAACCTAATAAATTCCTAACAGAATGCTCTTAATAAATATTCTTCAAGTATTATTGAATGGAATCTCCTTGATGCTTCTTGTCCAGGTAGTAACCCTTATGATTATTTGTGATCTTTCCCTCATCTTCCATTTCTGAGTTCCACTAGTTTATAAAAGGGCAAAATACTTTTTCATTTTCTTTCTCCTTTGTCTTTACATAAATCCTTTCATTATCATCTGTCTATTTGACCTGTGCTTTACCTTGTGTCTTCAGCTTACAGTGTTAGCTTTGCCTGGTCAGTTTTCACTAAGTAAAAGGAATCATTTTTTAAGAATAAAATAAGCCGTATTATTCCTGAGTATATGACTATTCAAAAATTGCTATTTGTAACAAATAAATTGCAAACTGTTTTACTGTACACAAAAAATTCTCCATGGGGTTGGCCTGCCTCTTTCATTTGCCTCATTTCCTTCCTTCTCCTACTTATTAAGATTTGGTCTACTAAATTCCACTCAGTTTTCCTATATGGAATGCTGCTTCCTCCTTCCGCTCTTTCATACATACTGTTCTATCTACTTGAAATACTTTTTCTTTCATACCTCGCATCATTGATGTATTTGTTTTCTTAGGGGGTGCCTGGCTGGCTCAGTTGGAGGAGCATGCGGCTCTTGATCTTGGGCTTGTGGGTTCAAGCCCCACATTGGGAGTAGAGATTACTTAATTAAATAAAAATTTTAAAAAATATTTGTCTTCTTAGTTTTAATTTCTTATCTACAGAAAGCCTTCTTCAACCACCATATCTAAATAATCCTCCACCCAGCTACATTTTCAAATCTCTGCATTGTTTTCTTCTCAGCATCAGAGTGAAACATCACGTGTTGTATTTCCATGTATATTTCTGTGCTTGCTTATTTACTTCTGTGTGTATTTCTTACTTTAGGTCTGTTTTGTTTACCTCTGTATATCCAACTCCTGGTTATGTGCCTGATATGCTACATACATTAAAATATGTATTTTAGTAAAGAAATTAGCAATCTTACAAGTGCTTCAGAGATGAAAATCATCTATTCTTCTTAAAAATCTTTTTGTGAAATATTAGATAATATAGTAAGAGCTCATGAAAAAACAGCAGAACAGTAATAACAAGATTAGGGGTCACTGCACTTTCAAACTTCTTTTTATTACCTGATGCTCTTGTAAGGTAACACTTTGAAATATGTTACACGCACTCTTGGTCTTACTCTCTTAGGTCAGACAAATAAAATGGGATATTTTCCCATCACTATTTTGCTTTCATTCTTCATTACCTGATGTGTTTCATGTCCTTCTGGACATTTCTGCATATTAATAACACACTCCTGCTTCTTCAGAAATACAGAGAAATCTAATTAGCTCTCATATGATAATTTTTCGACATTGTCAGTGTATAACAATGTCACAACTACTAATATTGCATTTTATAGATTCAAAAACTATGACAAGAGATAAGTTATTTATTCTGGATAGTCAGATTGTTAATTGTTGAAGTAGAATAAATGATTCTAGACTGTTTTAGCTATTTTTTAAAAAAGTATTTGAGAGTTTGGTTTTAGGATTTGGAAGTGGCAGTTTTCTTCAGATCATTAAATCCATCAATCGGAACATGTATGCAATCAGAATATAAAAAAGTCAGAGATTGTGATTGAAAAGCTGCAGTACCATGTTAAAGAATTCATAATAGTGCTGCTTGGTTTTATCCTTGGTGCAAACACTCTGGTTATGGTATATTATAGAGAATCCTTGGTGTACTGGGAAATATTTTTACTGGTTTTCAGATTTTGTTGAGTTTATCAGGAAGGTATCGATGAATGGAAAATTCACATTTCAAGGTACTACTCCCATAGATTAATAGCCAGTTATTTCAATAGCCGTTCATTAGATCAAATCTCTTTCTTCAGTTAAAATCTATACATGCTGTAAGAGGAATAAAACTAAAGACGCAGTCAATCATCAAAACCTGTTATTTTATTTTTTTGTATTATTTGCATCTCTACACTTTTCTCCTTCCTTAGAGCCACTAGCACAGCACGGCACAACATCCTCTCGCAGAATGCTCAATAATAGTAGCAGAAATGAGTTGGGGCTCTGCCTGCCCAATTTCCAGACATCTTCGTTCCCCATACTTATGTGTGACTTTCAGTGTCACGGTTTTCAGAATTAAAAACTACATAGAAGAATACTTGGATTAAAGTAGACACTCTGAAAAAAAAAGTAGACACTCTTGTTTTTACTAATATTAGTAACTTTAACTGTCTTCTAGCCTCCTGTCTTGTTCCTTTTCAATGCAGACTTCTTATTTTATACTCTTTTGAAGTCCAGGCAAAGTGCTTCCATACAGATAGACTGATTGATCAGTGTGTATGTGTCTTGTTTTCAAGGTGCATTTTTTCCCCTCTGAGAATGTGGTATGCATAATTTTGATGAGACCAATTAAGAAGCTAGAGATGCAGAAGTATTTTTTACTCTCTGATCATAGGCTAGCATTGTGGCCTTGTAAAATGAATATTGAGGGGTGCCTGGGTGGCTCAGTCGGTTAAGCGTCTGCCTTTGGCTCAGGTCATGATCCCGGGGACCTAGGATCAAGCCCCACATCTGGCTCCCTGCTCAGCAGGGAGCCTGCTTCTCCCTCTGCCCCTCCCCCTACCCCTCCCCCTGCTCTTGCCCCCTCTTCCTCTCTCTAGCTCCCTCAAATAAATAAATAAAAATCTTTAAAAAATGAGTATTGAGACTACGTCAGCATGGCAGCTCTGATGCTGGCACCATGTTCTTTACTTTTGAGACCTACTCAAGATAACAGGTAGCTCAGAGGTACCTAAGCCTGCAGGATCCTTGCCGCATTTCCAGACTCCCACAGGCTTCCTTTCCTCCACCTGTGGTATGGAAAGACAATGAATTTATATAATGGGGGGGGGGAAATGTATATAACTAGTACATTACACCGATTTATTATCCATGTCTTTATTAAAAATTATGTATATAACATTATATTATTTTGTGTTTATTATTACCCCCTGATTTTTATGTTAGTATCTATACACAGTTAGCAATTACAATATAATTTCTTATTTTATGATAAGCATTTGCATAGAGTGAATCAAAATTAAGAAAAAAGGTTTTGAAAATGATAGTATATATACATTTAGATGCAGAAATACTCATGAAATGGGATTGGCGTTAGTGGCACTTGGGAAAATCTACCTATGTATCAGAAACTGTGCTTGATTGACTATAGTGAAGGAGGTAATTATACAAACAGCATGCTGAAAGGTAGTAAGGAGGTATAATGTTAGATGAACACATAGCAGGTAGGTAGATCTGGCCTTGGGTAATATAAGGGTGGGAACTAAAAGGAAACACGTAAAAAGAAAATCAGCATAAAAGGTGTCCAAGAATTATTAAGAGGAAGATGTAGAGAGAATGCTGATTGTTTGCTTTCACTTCTTAGAATTCGTTGTGCATCCTTTCAACTCAGTTCTTTATACAAGCTGTTCCCCAAGCTTAGGATATATTTTCATTATAATTATTTCCCTTTCCTTTATTTAACTTCCCTTAAAGCTTATAATTTCAACTCAGGTGTCACTTCATCAGAGAAAACTTATCTGACTCACCAGAATAGATGAAGCTTTCCTGTATTTTTCCCTTGCTCCCTATATTTTTCCTTCAGAGCATTTATTATATCAGAATTTGTAATTATAGGTCTCTCTGATTGGTTAATATGTGTCATTGGCTATAGATGGTAAACTGCATGACAACAAGAACATCATTTTCCTTTTTTTTTTTTTTTTTGGCTAGCAATTTGTCTCCAGAAGTCTTACAGATTTATATAGAGTGCTGAATAAATATCAGTTGAATGAATGAATGAAAGAAACAGTGAAATGTTCTAGGTAGAGAAAACAGTGTAACAATGAGAGAAAGGCATGTGTTTCACGATGGTTTTATATTATCTCTGGGGCTTTGCAAAAATAGCTGCTACATAATACACTGTATTGTAATTCCCTATTTACTTGTTCTCTCCCTTCATTATTGTGAACCTCTGGATGGGAACTTTGCCTCATTCATTATGCCTTCAATACTTAGTATAATGTCTATATCAGTTAGAGTCAGGCAATAAGCAGAAATCATACCAATTATTTTAACAGGGAGATTTGATATAAAAACCATTAACCAGACATTAGAGAATTGAAAAGGCTTCTAGGAGAGTGAGGTTTCAAGTTAATAATTGCAGAAAGCAGTTATAACCCCTTTGCTGGAGGAAACAAAGGGACGGCTATGGTATTCTTAAAACTAAGAAGAGGCCCCATGGATCTGAGTCTCTGATCTCAAGAGTATGGGGAGCCAGCCAGCTATCCTGAGGGGATGCACTGAGTTTGGTTCTGATAGTGCGTGAAGCCTCAAAACTGAAATCAACTGCTCTTTCTTGAATCAATTATCATTGCCAAGATGGGAACCATTGCAGGGGTGATTTATAGGTATAGGAAACAAAAAGGAGGAAGTGAGCTCCTCCTACCTCTGCCATCCTTACTTTCTCACTATAAAATCCCATATTGGCAGGGTCTAACAGAGATCCAGCTGATAAAATACAAATGTGGTTTGCAGAGTCCCATCACCAGCATTGCTGGAATATAAAAAGGTGGATTGAAGGTGAGAGCTAATAGGTAATTATCTAGCACAGCATCCACAAATATTTTAACAACAAAAACAACCTCTGATTTTTCTTAACAAGAGGCAATTTTCATTTTGCACAAACAAAATTACCCTTCCACTCTTCTCAAAATTATACAAGTCCTCACAATCAGTTAGTAGATCCGTACCTGGGAAACAGTCACAATATCTGTCTGTAGGCTGCGTTAATTGCTTCTCACATCCATTCACCATCCCCTCTGAATATTTTGTATCTACAGAAAAAAACTGTAAAATAACCGCTAACAAAGATCTTTATATAAAATAAAAAGGGAAAGACAGAAGGAGAAAATCAAAATAGACATAAAAGCGTAATGTAGAGAAAGGCACAGATATAACAACCAAAGGAAAATATGCATAATTGATACAGCTGTAACTGATCATGCATCCATAGTTAATCTGCCACTATCCTCTCCCTGTTTCCATTGTTCTTAGATAAAAGCTCAGTAGGTCTAGTTCTTTACCTGCTAGAATGGCAAACATCTTCATTCCTGAAGAGACTGATTCCTTAATGGTTCTTCCTTTGTTTATTTGCTGTAATTTTGTATTAACTTTTACTATTGGACATTAAACTACTAAGAGGCACCCTGTAGAGATTCCAGACATAATCCTCCCAGACCCCTATTGAGGAACAGCAATACTATTTCCCCTTGAAATCTTAATCACCCAGCCAATAGAACAAACCTCTTCTTTGTCTGCTGGTTCAAGATCATGAAACAACAGTAACAACAAACAAAACCAAAAAAGCTAATAGCTGAGTGGCAGTTTTCACCATCCAATTTAGTAGAACAGTATTGCATCCTCTCTAAAAATATCTCTCTTAGGAACCGAGATCTCCACACCAGCAGAGCTCAAACCTGTGGGAGGTAAATGGAGGGGAAAAATAGGGTGAGATATTATGTGTAATCATGAGAGAAACCATTCTTATTTTTACTACTTCATTCCCAGGCCAAAATACTCTGCACTGTATCTTGGTTGCTGTTTCATAGGCTGTATTACATTTTATAGGATAGAACCTTATCCTTCCTGGATGTTATCTTCCACCTGGCATACATTGGTTGAGTCTTCAAAAAGCATGTACTTATTCCACCAAGCCAGTTACTGGTAATCAGTGGGTCATGTGGTAAAAATGAATTCTATGAGCAGGACCCCACTGCTGTACTACTTAATGCTGTGATATCTTTTCCTTTATCAAAGGCAATTGTGCAGATCTCCATGTTGTTAAATGAGGTAGTTGATAGTTCATGGATGGTAGTCTTAGAAGTGGTATGGGAAGGAAATGCAATTCTATATCCACAATATATTTCTGATCCTTTGAGAAAAAAAGCTATCCTCCTGATGATATAACTTGTCCATTGTAATCAGTCTACCAGGAAATGGTTCCACATAGAAAAACAGGATTTTTCTGGGCACCTGAGTGTCTCAGTCGGTTAGGCATCTGACTCTTGGTTTCAGCTCAGGTCATGATCTCAGGGTCCTGGGATCAAGCCCTGCATCAGAGTCTGGGCTCAGTGGGGAGTCTGCTTGAGGATTCTCTCTCTCTCGCTCTGTGACCCTTCCCCTCACTCACACACACATTCTCTCTCTCTAAAATAAATCTTAAAAAATGAAAAACAGTGTTTTTTTTCAGCTGTTAATGGGTTAGATATTTGATGTAGCCTGGTGTAGGGAATTTTTATACTTATATCACTAACATTATGGTATTTTTTAATTAGGTTCATTGCATAAGCACAGGATGGCTGATGGCTGAATAAAGAAACTGAGTGCACAGTATATGTCATCTTGTCCATGTTTTATCGAAAGCCTCCTCTGCAGAGGATGACCTTTGGGAAGTATACACATGGAACACAAATATATTCACAATCTCTGGTAATTCTAGGAGTTCCATCCCAATATGTTTTCCTCAGACTTCCTTGCTACCAATCTTCCAATCCTATTCAAGTCCTGATCATCCATCCACACTGTGAACTGTTCATGAATCAGTCTTTACTTATGGCAATTTCTCAGCCCAGATTAAGTAGAAAACCAGATATATTGCTTGCATTTCTCGCCACTGGAAAGATTTATTTCCCCCATTGTCCTTCAGGAGCACTTCTGGATTGGGATGTGTCTCTGCATCTGTTCAGTTATACTTAGAACCAGTATATAGCATGTAGACTCTCTATAAATCAGGAACATGTCTTCTCCTCAGTCAACTGACCAAAGATATTTTCCACGAAACCATAAATCTGGATTAAAGAAGATAGACAATGTCGCAGGGGTTAATATTGATGTAATGTTGATGTAATATGTAATATCTTTCAGATTTTCTTGAGCTTAATTTCTTATCTGCTGTTTTTCAGTTGATAATAGATTGCTTCTTTATAACACAAGATTATAATTTGGTGGAAAATAATAATAGCCAATTAATGAGTATTTCAGTTCACATGATTATTGATTTCTTATTATTAACCTTATAGTGACTACCAGTGTTGAGTAGAAGCCCAGGGCTATTTCTCAAAAGGACAACAGTTATCAGCAGAAAACATGAATTTGGTCTCAAAGTCTAGAAGTCTGTGCTGTTCTTTTCTTTTTTTTTTTTTTTTTAAAGATTTCATTTATTTGAGAGAGAGAGAGAGTGAGAGAGAGAAAGAGAGAGAGAGCACAAGCAGGGGGAGTGGCAGGGGGAGAGGGAGAAGCAGACTCCCACCCGACCAGGGAGTCCCACTTGGGGCTCGATCCCAGGACCCTGAGATCATGACCTGAGCTGAAGGCAGATGTCCAACTGCCTGAGCCACCCAGGTGCCCCTGTGCTGTTATTTGCTAATCAGTGAATTCCAGATGCTTCATACAACATTTATATTTTTCACAGAAATTGTATCATTGGGTATACTCTCAGTCTCTACCAGTGATGAATAAAATCTAGGAGGTTTTTCTTAAAAGAATAATAGATACCTTCCAAAGATAGTATAGAGTTACTCCCAAATTCAGGAAGCCTATGCTATCATTCTCACACTGATTTCCAGAGATTCAATACATTATCTATATTTGCCACAGTAACTTTGAGTATTATTGGATATGTTGGGTCTTAAATCCCTGGTGGAAGAAGTCCCTGGTAGAAGAACAGCTTTCACTGATGTCTGAACTTGCTGCCAAGCCTTCTTTTCTCCTCATCCCTATCCAAGACTGATAGCTTTATGAGACAGTTTGTAAGTGGGTTTGAAGAGCACACTCAAAATATCTATTGACAGAGAGTAGAGACCCCTGAAACATTACTATGAAGTTGTATTTTAAACAATCTTCACAATTGGTGTATGGAGGTAATAGAAACAAATTGCAGGGGAATGGGTTCATGCCAGATACTGGTGCTGAAGCAATATTTTTCCACAAGTATATAATATTTAGAACAGCAACCAGAGTCATCTTCTGATTTAAATGATGGTAAGACATTTCTTCTCCAAAATCTGTATTCTTTCTGCACAAGTAAAAAGCCTTTCCATGTTTATTTATGTAGCAGCCCAATGTTGCAACTTGTAGAAACCTATTCCACTTTTTCCCCTCCATCCCAGAAACCCAACCAGTACCTATTTTCCACAACTCCATTCTTCCTTTCTGGAAATTGAGAAGGGAATTATAGCTACACTTTGATTAACCCATACATAATTAGCTCAGGATAATTTTAAGAAATGGTATCAGTCAGCTTTTCTGAAACAAACCTCTTTAATATTTTCCAGAATGGAACTTAATAAAGAAAAATTTGTTTGCAAAACAGTTAAAAATTATGGGAAGTGAAAGTCAGAGAGAACTGCTCTTGGCTTTGCAAGCATTGCAGAAAGTCACCAATGGTTTTCTTAGTTTCTGGCTACATTAAAGGAGTGGTTTGCAAACTTGTCCAGAGCTTTCTGCAAACCTTATATTTGCCCCCTGCCAGAATCTGTTGCCCCTACATGAAGAGTATCGTGGGGGTTCCTTTCTGTGATGACTTCCTGATCTTGAGGAAGAGCTTCTTCTGGAGGAATTAGGACCAGAATCCTGTTAGCAAGCTAGTATGCAAATAATAGTTCTTAGGGTCCATCAAGGAAGAGTTTAGAAGGGTTGGGATGGAACTGAATATAAATAAATGACATCTGACACAGAAATCTTTGGTTGTTAGAGTCTATAAGTCTGATTGAAACAAATTATTAGAATTTCACAGTAAGTAAAAATTCGTATTTTACCTTTGTATCACAGCATCAGTCACTGAAGTTATATTGTAATTGCAATCCAGGAGGTATCACCAGACTACTTAGTGGCTATAAAGCAAACAACAAACAAACAAGATAGTAGGAAAGTACCAATGGTCTGAAACCAAGAGAAATAAGGGACCATCTTGTTGAACCTTTAAGAATTCTTTGGTAGGGGCACCTGGGTGCTTCAGTCAGTTAGCTGCTGACTCTTGATTTCAGTTCAAGTCATGATCTCATGAGTTGTGAGATCACACCCCCTTCCCCCCCACCCGGCCCCCATTGGGTTCCACACTCAGTGGAGAGTCTGCCTGAAGATTCTCTTCCTCTGCCCCTCCCCCGCCACACACCAATGTATACTCTCTCTCTCAAATAATCAAATAAATCTTAAAAAAAAAAGAAGAAGAATCCTTTGGTTAAGGGTAATAAAACTTACCCTCCAGTTTCTTTGAAGTCATATGTGATTGTAAAGCTTTTCTCTTGGCAAACCTTAGCAATTTCTAAGAAAAAAGCAAAATTAATGATCCAGAGGAGAAGTATTTGGAGAAATATTTTTAACAAAATGTTCTACAAAGAAAAATGGAAAAGAAATTCACGATCAGTAGACTAAAAATTGCAGAATCCTTAAAATGGAAAGTTAATTGGATATGATTGAAGACAATTGGGAAAAAAACCAAGTCAGAAAACATGCAGAACAGAAAACAACAGCAAAGGATGTCTTAGTCCTCAAATCTTTGCACCCCAAAATGTGGTTTATCCAGAAATATCATTTCTCTTAGAGAGAAAAAGCTGAAAATTGTGACTAACCTAGGGGAGAGGCTTACTAGTGGAATAGAACACATAATATTTAAAACTCATGTAGATTTCTATAGAGAAGAGACCACTTAATTATGTATGTGACCAGATTATGCTTCACATAAATTTGAAAGGATATTGGATCTACAAATTAAAAACTTTCTATGGAAAGTATTTCTTAAGCATGTATAAATTCTTAGAAGTGATTAGGAATTTAATAAAATATCAAATTATAATCTGGGATATAAGTCATAGAATGAAGAGCAAAGAATGAAATTTAAAATATAGAACATGAGAGAAGTAAATATTCTTTTGCCACATAGTTCCTCTAGTAATATGACTAGGATGGAAATAATGTGGGTGGAATAGAATATAGGTGCATATGGTAAGGGTAGGTGAACGCGAAGAGGAAAGATCTGGGGAAGTTAGAGGCAGTTGTGTTCAGTGTTTGAGAAATGTTTGTTAAAAACTGATCATGGAAATTATAATAAGTATTTCCAAAATATTGCTCATGGAGTCTAAGAAAAACAAGATGTTCAGTTTTTAAAAGTTTATTTAGGCTCCACAGACTGCTCTTTGACTTCAGTCGTATAGTAGGACTGACTCATGCAATGTGATTTGTAGGAATTATATCTATCACTGTGACTATTAGAAACAAAAGTAAGTGTTTGGGGAATGATTAAATTTATTCACTTATTACATAAATGCTAATTGAATGTTTATTGTATCCTGAGTGCTGTTTTAGGTGGAGAGAATTTACCTTGGAAAGTGAATATTTTAAACATATGATGAATTGGATGTCAGGAAAGTAAGGAAAAGTCTAGCAAGAAACACATTATTAAGAGATCCTCAAAGAAAAAGTGGAGAGTTTTGAGGAGTCTTTCTCTAAGGTTTACAAGAGAATCACAGCAGAGATTCCAGCAATGATTTAGAATATATGGAATTTTTTTTTAAAGCCCATTAACTTCATTTTTTAAATGTTTTTTTATTATATTATGTTAGTCACCATACAGTACATCCCTGGTTTCTGATGTAAAGTTCGATGATTCATTAGTTGCGTATAACACCCAGTGCACCATGCAATACATGCCCTCCTTACTACCATCACCAGCCTGTCCCATTCTCCCACCCCCCTCCCCTCTGAAGCCCTCAGTTTGTTTCTCAGAGTCCATAGTCTTTCATGCTTCATTCCCCCTTCTGATTACCCCCCCTTTCTTCTTCCCTTTCTTGTTTTTAATCCTTCTTTTAAGCAAAGGCATTCTGCTATATTGTGTAGTTCTTCAGCATGATGCTCAGATGCATCAGTATGAATGTAAACGAACAGAATACTCCAAAAGTAGTGTTTTCTCAGCCAAGTGCAAAGGTAAGATCTTTAATAATGATGGCAGGAGACTGATTATAATGTTGAGCTATAATATCCACGCTGAATAAGTAGGAAAGAAGAGAAATAAAATGAGGGGTACATTGAAATTGGAGAAAGAAAAGTTCTGATAGTCTTGGTGAAGATGAAGAATTACATTGTTAGATGGAAGGATCAGGAGGCTTTTTGCTATTAACAGTGGAATATCTGAATGTATGACTTTGGAAAATTTCCAGGTTTTTTTTTTTTTTCTGGTTTATTTTTACAAAGACAAGAGCTAGGAAGTATCCATGGGATTCTAGAGAGCAGTTCAAGAAGAGATAAGGTGCTAAAGCCACTATGTGGAAGTACCCTCCAGGTGAACCATAAAATCATTGAAAGTGGTGAGCAGAATTGAGGTGGAGAGAAAAAAAAAATTGAGGCCAGGGATTAAACATTTTTGTCTAAGTAAATATGGCAAGAAGTTTTGTAGAGTACAGTAAGGGTAGAGAAACGGTGCTACAATAAAGTTACATGAGCTCCAACGAAGCATGGATTTTCATAGGATTAGAGTCAAGGAAAGATCTAAAAATGGTATTGAGGATCAGGAAAGACATGAAGCCAATTTTTTGACCCTGATGTGTGAGGGTTATGAGAATTCTTAAACTAAGGTATTATCAAGGTGCAGCAAAGTTTTAATTAAGAGAGGCAGGTAGAAGAAACTTGTCAGAAGATTGTGAGTACCACAGGGCAATTTCCAGATTGTGGACTAAGGACCACAAAGCTCGGTGGAATAAATGGGAGTAAGGAGAAAGATGAAGGAATAGGTCAGAAACCAAGAGGCATCAAAGTAGGCACATAAGTAATAACAGACACAACTGGGAACTGGGGTGAAGTGGGTTTGGACTTTTAGAGATGACTGATAGACACAGAGACAAGATATTTAAGGGGTTCTTAATAGAAGAGAAATATGAAAATAACATTGAGGCTCTGAAAGATTTGCCCAGGGGCTTGATAAGAAATCAGATGACTCAGTAGGCAAGCATTCATTGAAGGAAGACAAGAAATCAGATGGCTAGTCAGGAAGACTCTAGGTAGAGGCATGCCACCTGAAAGCTCTAAAGGCTATTGGAATCAAAGAATGGAGTCTTACTGAATGATAAGGGGTCCAGGTGGCTCCTGGGAAGGGCTTTCTGTCACCTGGCTGGGGAGGTATTACCTGCATCTAAGTGGAGCTAGACTCCCCTGTGGAGTCACCCAAATGGCAGAGAAGTGTGCCAGTAACCTTTTAAAGATAAAAAACAAAAAAAGTGCCAATTGCCTATTGGCAGAAAGGCTCTTGTTTCTCTTGGTTCTTTTGGCTGTTTTACAGCCTAGAGAATCAGAAGCCTGCCTGTGGCCGGAGTGATTAAACATACAAGCTAGCAGAAAGAAAGTTTTCTTATGAAGATATTATTTGTTAATTTTCTATAAATTGTACTTGTTAATAGAGTAATAATAAATGACATCAGACTAAAATCAATGAATATTCCATTTGGTAATTTGCGGTTATCTCATAACTTTGTTGATGTAAAGATTTTTCTTAAGCTAGAATATTGGCATTCTTAATAAATACATAAATAAAAGAAAAAATTGATAAGAAAATAATTCATATTTTCCTACTTTGAATTCAGTTCCAATTCTTCAACTCTGGGTATTTCTCTACTCAGAGAAATTTCTGTATTTAAAGCTGACATGTAATTATGAGGGAAGATCCAGACTTACAATACCTCCCATTTTATGGACTTTGAGTACTTAGGGAGCATTTGGTATATTAAATTAGCTGGGAAATAAAGAAAAGCCTTTATAGTTACCTTAAAGAGTAATAACTGGACTACACAATTTGCTACTGTATATGCTTATCTGAGATCATTTAAAGTTAGGTGATGGACAAAAGGAAGATTGTCACGTAAGTTTATTCTGACAAATAGATAAAGGTTTGAGAAATTTCAGTCAGTATGCTTGGTAAATTAGATTCCTTAGAGGTATAATCTCCATGACAACTGTCTATAATGCTGTTTGCAGATTGATCTCGTGAACTCAGTAGTGTTTCGGGCATATAATTTACCCAGATCATGATCATAATAAGCATTTTTAACTGACTGTGGCACCACGCTAATACAAACATAGACATTGAGAGTTGACTGTTCTCAGTTATTCATTTTGTATTGGTGGAAGATGATAGGAAAGAGTATGCCAAAGTTGTGGGAATTAAAAAGTACTGAATAAATCAGAAAAGAGGTATGCTTGCTGTCATAGGAACATAGCATTATGTACATTTTTTAAATCAGGAAGTCTGGATGGCCAACTAGTGTTCCCTTTGAGAACTCTTCTTACTATCATAAATCTCCCTTTAATTAGTGTCTTGCTGTTTAGACAGAGGATTTCTTACAAGAGCTAGTTCTCTGTAACACAATAATAATCAGTATCACAATAATAGATTGTATTGAGAATAATACAGAGAGGTCACAAAGGATATGAGCTTTGGAATCACCCACATCTGGGTTTTTTCTTGAGATGCCACTTACTAGCTTTGAAGCTTGGGATTGAGCACTGAAGCTTGACAGCTGCTTACTTATGTTTAAAAAGGGAATATAATATGTATAATAATACAGGCAGATTTACCGAGATTTAAAAGATAATATATGTGAAATGTTTAACATATTGCCTAGCCCATAAAAAAGGGATTCAAAATGAGGCAATTACTATATCATTAACATTATTATAATTTTGGCCAAATTTATCATAAAATATCAGTTAAAATTACTTTCCCTGGTCATCATGTTAGGTCTACGTATATAAGGGTAATGTTTTCCTTGTTTTTCTATATTAGTGACTAGATTCTTGATTATTATGTTCTTATAAAAGTGTCTTTTACACTTTTACAGTAGGAAATAATGATCAAAATTTAAATATAGTGCATTATGAAAATATTAATGTATTTTATATTAATTTTAGAGATTAATTGTAGAAAAATATCAAAAAGAGGAGGAGGAGAAGAAATGCTACAGAATGTTTACATTCTTGATTATTATGTTCTTAAAAAAGTATCTTTTACACTTTTACAGTAGGAAATAATGATCGAAATTTAAATACAGTGCATTATGAAATATTATGAAAATATTAATTTATACATTTTAGAGATTAATTGTAGAAAAATATCAAAAAGAAGAGGAGAAGAAATGCTACAGAATGCTTACATTCCCTAACTTTATCACATACGATATTGGTAAATGGTTTGCAGGCACACTGATTCTCATATCAAGTAAAACTTGTGCATATCATGCAGAGGAAAAGTGGGAAAAAAAGAAATACAAATAAAAGCTTGTATTACTTTAATTTTTGCATCTACCTGATTTCCTTTCCATAGCCAATGCCTGTTTTTATGTCAGTTTCATAACCTAACGGGGCTTAAAGAGCTGATGCTTTTAAATGGTTCTCTGTGAAAATATGTGCATAAAATCTTCCTACGCAATATTTCATATCTCATTTCTACATTTTGTTCTTTGTTCACTTTTGATTTTTTAATTAGAAAAATAAGATTAATGTAAAAAGTTTCTTGTAAATATAAACTATTTTAAAAATATATACCATGGGAGAACTAAACTTTGACATGGTCATCATGGTATTTGAGCAAGCTCTTCCGTGCAGAACTAGCATTCAACCCAGTGCGGGTGTCATACCCAACCTTATGCTTGTTGACCCTAAGCATTGACTTAATACTTACCAACTCCAAGCTGAGCTTCAGTGCTACTAAAATGCCACTATGTTTTTTCAAACCACATTATTTAATACGATTTGTGGAGATGATGATATATAATAATAACTTAAAGCCTCTACCTACTCCCCTCATTGGATTTAGTTATCAAAATTTCTCTAAAAGGAAGTAAAAAGAAGAGTGTGTCAGCTTTTACAGTAATGTGAGATATTGAAAGGGCATCAAGACATGAGGGAGCTTGCATGAAAAGAATCCAGGAATCCTGTTTATTCACTGCCAAAAAACTAAGATGGTGACTCATAAGATCTATTTGCGTTTGGCAAGGTCTTCATAGTTGCATAGCTATAAGACAAACTTTATTTGCTTTAAGATCAAAGGAAAATAATTGAAAAGATGCAAACTGTAGCATATAATACTGAGAATATCTTCGGTAATGGTATTTGACAGCAGTCTTATTTGAATTTCTGTAATTTATTTATTTGAAATTGCAATGACAGTTGCCTAGGGTAGATCACAAATTACTAACTCACTGATGAAATGACAAGCTCTTGTAATCTTCAGTTACAATTATTTTTAACTCTACAGGATTACAGATTTTCTTTTCTCTGTATTTCTAGGCTACTAATCAAATAATATTGCTAACAGCATAGACATTACTAATATACGTATGCCACTTGAAGACCAGCATGCAGTTAGTTATCAGTCATTAAAAAAGACACTATCTTTCCATTGAAGAGTGTACATTTACAATAGAATTAAAAATATAGAGCTAGATTTCAGAGACAGTCAAAAAAACTTTTACAAGAAATCAGCAAAGCTTACCAGTGAGATATTTTGAATGTCATCATAAGTAGTAGGAAATCAATAAGAAATAGTGCCCTCACTTGATCTTTCAGTTTCATAGTATTAATTTTTCAAAAACTCTGCTTATTTTATTATTTTTATTCTACTTCCAAATCGATATGTTTACATTGATTGTATCTTTGCTTTACAAAAATCTCTTTTACTTCACCTCTTCAGTGAGTATCAAGTATAAATTATTTTTTATATGTTCAATAAGAATGTTCCTTGGATAAAAAGATAAAAACAAAAACAGTGACTATAACACTTAAAATACAGGGCAAATAAAGGTGGACTGAATTAAATAGAAAAGGTATCAAACAATCATAGAAATAATTTAGTAAATAAATATATAGAAAATCACAAAATTTTATAAAGACTTTAAATATTTTTGGGGCACATTGCCGGCTCAGTCGGTGCAGTATGGGACTCTTGATTTTGGGGTTGTGAGTTTGAGCCCCTCATTGGATGTAGTGATTACTTAAAAATAAAATCTTAAAAAAAAAAAGACTTTAAATATCTTCTAAATTATGCACTCATGATTTATTCATGTTTATCCATTTTACTTTTACATGTGCTTTATTTTCCTGCAGGGGCCTGCTCACAAATTTTGTATCATAATTTGTATTTCTTTTTAATCATTTCTTGCTTTCTTGGTTAAGGAGCATTACAAAGGCATAACCCATTTTTTGGTCTTTGCAATGTGATTGCTTCGAGTGACAGAAATCCAACTTGAACTAACCGAAGCAAGAAGAGAACATGTGTTTGTTTATGTGGCTAAGCTCTGGGAATGACAGACTTGAGGCTGGCCTCAGAACTAGAGCTAGAGGCAAAAGCGACTCCCGTTTTCTATTTTCTGCTTTTCTCTGTGCATGTAGACTTCTTTCTGTCTATTAGAGAGAGACTTTTTCCTTCTTGCAGAGGATATGGCTGCTGACAAGTTGACATTCAGCTTTAGCACCCTGCAGAAAACAGCCTCTTCTGTCTTCTGATCTAAGAATTCCAGGAATGATTTTGCTTGTCCCAGACAATTGGCCAAAATTACACTGGCCAGAAGTAGGAGGTGTTATGACTCTGTCTTTAGAGCGATCACTTTGTCCAAGGTATAAAGTCATATAAAAGACATTAATTTATATTTGGGCCACATTTCAGAGGCAGTAGTGGGAAGAAGATGGGGAGATATAATACCCAAAGGAATAAGAAGAGTGGAATTACCCAGATCTAGGCTCTGGTGAAATAAATCCTAGTAAAATGGAATGGATACCAAGTTAAATGCTTCATCTATCTGCTAAGATCAGTTTATTGCCAGTAGTAGCTTAAAAGATGTGGAAGCTTTTATTTTATGTATCTCCCTAGGGAGTAATTGTTTGTGATATAATATGCTTATGGCTTTTAACATTGCATTTTTAGGGACCTTTACATATGTGGTATGTTCCTATATCCTGTCCTTTCTCTTTTTCTCACTTGAATAATTGCTTCATTCTTAGTCCCTTTAGAAAGGAGGAGGGTGAAGAGAGTGAGCAACTTTTGCAAGCTCACCTGACTAACAAGGCAGAGATTATTAAAATGCGGGCATCAATGTTACCCTGTTCTCAGTGTATCTTTTACTTTTTTTTTTTAATATTTTATTTATTTATTCGACAGAGATAGAGACAGCCAGTGAGAGAGGGAACACAGCAGGGGGAGTGGGAGAGAAAGAAGCAGGCTCATAGCAGAAGAGCCTGATGTGGGGCTCGATCCCATAACGCCGGGATCACGCCCTGAGCCGAAGGCAGACGCTTAACCGCTGTGCCACCCAGGCGCCCCTGTATCTTTTACTTTTAAGCTTCCACAGGTAAGTCAAAAATGACAGATCCCTCTGAAATTTGAATAAAATTATGTTTCATGACATAAAGATTGCAAAATAGGAGAAAATACATAGCCGAATCTAGTTTTTCTTTGTTATACTTTTCATTACTTTTTTTTTTAACTGATGTACACATCCATTTCATAACAGTAACAATATTACCTAAAGAATGGAACTCCAATGTCTGCTCTTGGAATGTTTCTACCTTTATAATAACATGACTACAGATTGCCTTCAGATTCTCAAGCATTTTGTTGTCCCAAAGTAGTTCTTTACATGTGTTCTAGAATTTCTTCTGTTGCATTCACCAGGGCAATTACTCTTTCCTCATTCTTACCTGTTCACACCAGAATGATTTGGAAATTTTTTGTTCTCATCTCATCTTTCATGGTAATGCTGATGTGCAAGTAAATTGTGCTTGCCAGACATTTACAAAGGTGCAAAATCACCACATATTTGAGCAGCACTTGGGTTTGCTTGAGATTTGGGGAGAGGGCCATTCCCCTCTAGACTTGTGCGCAGAGTAAAACATGTATCTCTTGAATAGTTTCATCAGCCGTTTGTACTCATCTGTGTAACCATAGGGATTCGAACACATTACCAAAGCTGGAGTGGGGAGTTAAGCCATATCATTGTCTGAACTTTATCTTTTCCTCATAACTACTCATGTTGAGAAGTCTCCCTTCTCAAACAGTCACAAAATAAAGCTTCTACACTAATATTTCTTGTACTTGAGGAGGTAGAGACAGTTAGGAGATGCTGCCTCTATAAGCAAAATCTGGGCCTTAGCTCACCAGCCAAAAACACCTCCTAACAAGAAAGTAATTCTCATTTAACTGCACTACAGGATGCCAAAATATAATTTCTCAACCATCTACATTTGTATCCAATTGATTATTCTTACGTTCACCATAAAATTTGTTTGAAATGCCTGTGATACTTCCATTTCTAAAAATATTCATTTATTCATTTATGATTATGCACAATTCACAACTTCAGAAAAAATTAGCATAGGGAAGGTTTTACAATATTGGGCAACAAAAAAAATAGAATAATCACACAGCAATCAACCGAAAACCAGTTATACTATAAGAGTGCTCTATTCCTACGTAAATGCAATATAAATCAGGGCTGTATAGTTTTGATGTGCTGCGACTAGAATATGCTTTGTTGTGGTAGTAGTCAGAAAGGGGTCCTATTCACATGATCTCTGTACTTCAGGAATCAGAAATTGTACGGCAATTTTCTGTTGAGGTCAATTCAAACCAGATGTTGTTAATGTTGACCTTAAAAAATGAAATAGCCAATTATTTTACTAGCAAAATGAATTTATTTGGGAATAGCAGAGGAATCTAAAATCAGTACAAGCAAACTATGGTGAACCAAAGGCAAGTGCTAAGAGACAAAGAGAAGGTCAAATTTTATTAGGCTTCAGGAAGATATTGAGAAGGGTTGTTGTAAATAAAATTTGGAGAAGATCAAGAGTTCTAGCTTGTGGCTAATACTCATTGGTGGTTAGTGCCTTGTTGCTGGGGCAGGGAGGGATCTTCCTTTTCCTAAAAGCAGGAGATGAAATTCCTCTGTGAAAAACGTTGTCCCTTGTCAAGATAATTCTTATTTTCCTTCTTTCTGCTGGTTATGCAGGCTACAAGCAGAGCTACCTATGTGAGAGCACCTCCTTCATAGCTTCCCAACTTCACTTAAAATGATTTCCCTTATTTATTTTCACATTAACCACACTTCTGTCCACTGTTCAGTAAAGTAGTGAATGTTAAGGATATAATGAAGGAAAACAATGAAATTAGAGCCAACTTGGCAACATTGTGACAAACTGAAGCCTCAGTCAAGTTAATTTCAATGAATTTTAAATGCAATTAAATGCTATTTTATAACAGCTCTACAGTAGAAATTAATAAAGTGCCCAACCAAACCTAATGTATCAAGTATGCCATGTCTTTCTTTCATTTTTTTTTCATACATACACTATAGTTACTTTATTTTTCTTCAAACCTGCTCTTATGCCACATATTTTTTCATTGGACTGGTCAATATTTTACTAACTATAAATAAATTTTAATTTCAGTGTAAAAATAAGAAAGGAACATTTGTAATAACAATGACAAAAATAACAACAATAAAAATAGTATTTGTCATCTCCTTACTCACTTTCTGTATTTATAGGGAGGCTTACTTTCTTCATATAGACTATAAATTCTGATGCCCATGTGCTTTATGTTAATTCTGTTTTCTGTTTCCCTAGTTGTTACTATGTTTCTCTTCTATGGCTAGATGTATATGTATGGCCCAGAGCGGGATTCATCTTCAGATCACTCCAGCTAGAGGCAGAGAAGAACATTTCAAATATGTGTAACTCCACACCTTTTCTTTGATTTTCTCAAAGAGATTTCTACTTACACAAGATATTCAATTGGTGATACAACTTTACTGAAGGCTTAAAAAGTAACAGCTATTTTGATATACAGGAATAAAATTCCTAAATATGGAATATTTGACATCCATGTTCCTAAGCTTTAAGACCCTTGCCTCTCAGACCTTATCACATAGGAGTGAAATGCTTGGGTCTCTGGTAATCATTCTTTGCTCCTCCATTTTCCAAGCCCGCTCTTTGAGATTGTTTTTGGGAAACACAGTACTATCTATTATTTAAGGCAGTTTCATGCTTTATTCTATATTAGGCTTAGGGCCCACTTTTGGCAACCAAAATATTCATTAATGTGTTAAGCTAAACAAGGCTTTCTATTTTGATTCATTTCCAGTGCAAAACTTTAATAACCTTTGGTGATTCAGTAGTTTGTTGTTGTTGTATCTCTAGGAATATGTAAAAGAAATTGAGCATTATAGAAATTTAATTCCTACTGATAATAATTATACCATTGCATCCTTTGTCCTAAAAGTTTGTGTCATCTCAGTTCACTTTTAAAAACTTAATAGTGTTTGGTTCCTGCATTAACCATGAAAAAATTAAGTTTCCAAAAATTGTATAACGTGTAGAGTAGTTATTACAACTCCAGTAACCACTTACTGTTAATAATTATTTCTAAGGAATTTCTTATACAAGTCACTTAACTTGCTCAAAATTAAAAACTGTTCTGTGCTATTTATTATCACTATATAGTTACGCTTGAGAAGTTTAATTGTCAAAGATAATCTCTTTTTCTGTAAGAGAAATATATATCTTAAAGGCAAAATCTTCATTTCTCCATTATTTTTAAATTTAAAATATTTGATTTTAGAAAGTTATTTTTATAACATTAGAGTACAGTTGAAAATGAGCATGCTATAACAGAAAGGAGCAGATTGAGAGTAGAGTGGATCAAAACATGTTGGTAGTTTTCAAGTGTGTGTAATCTGTGTTTGATTTGATGCACTCTCAAAGAAGTTAATTTTATTATAAGTCTATGAAATACTTTTTCATGAAATTAGAAAAGCTTTGTTGTACACTGAGCATACCCCAAAGTGCCTTTGTTTTATAAATGAGAGATATATTCCAGGTATATTTCTAAAAGTGAGAACTTTTTTTTTTTTTTTTTAGTTTAATGAAAGAAATCACTGAGGTCTTATAAGTAGGAAAAGAATAGTCTGGACTATGTCACTGCTAATGTATGAAAAGTACTAATGAGCTATGTTCTCCTATGTTACACAATGAATGTGGCAGTTAGTGCTATAGCAGCAGTACAATAGTGCAGTAGGTGGTTCCCTTACGTCCTGCGTTTATGAGCTTCACTGATCAGGCAAAAGTGACTTGGTTTGGAGAAGAATAAGACTCAAGAAGTTAAATATTATTTCAATTTATGAGAAATCACTTGTTTGGAGTTTTAGGTTTTATTTTCCTATGTGACAGAATTAAAATACAATGGATTATGAAAGCAAATGAAATGGTAAAGATTATAATGTATCTTACTTTTTTTTAATAATAATTTTTTATTATGTTATGTTAGTCACCATACAGTACATCCTTAGTTTTTGATGTAGTGTTCCATGTATAATGTATCGTCTAACATTTGCAGTCCCCTTCAAATGAAAAAGGAGATAAGGGGTGATTTTCTAAAACTCAATTCAATGGTAAGAAATGTGCTTTCCCATATTTTGTTTTTTGAAATAGTTCTTATGTTCTCTTCTTGCTTCAAACCTTCTCTTCTTGATTCAAGGTAATAATATTATATTAAAATTGAGCTGGTGACATGCATTCCAGTGTCTTTGATTTAAGCATTTCATAATACTATTATAAATAATATCAATAATACTAATAATAATGGCTAATACTAATGTAGTATTTGCCATATTCCAAGTAGTATTCCAAGAATGTTATAAGTATTTGTGTAATCCTCAGAGCAATTTGGGAGATAGAGTTATTGAACCCCATTTAACTGAAGACAAACGGAGATGCCAAGAATTAAATAATTTGCACAAGTTCACATGGCTGGTCAGTGATAGAATCAGGTGGCCTACTGTTGAAAGTCTGAGTAATTAATTATTCTACATATTCCCTTCTATTTAATTATGCTTTGATGCACTGTTTTGGACTTAGTGCTATGTACATTTGTTTAGTAGCTATTAAAGAACCTGTGAAATATTTTATTGGTTATAAAATATGCGATGTATATTTATAGTTTGAATTATTTCAAAGTAAAATAAGCAACATGTGCAAACTGTCCAGAAAATATTTATGATATTTTTGTTTTATTCAATAAGGAACTACAAAACAATTTTTAAAATAGCAATTTTGCATTTTAAAAATAAAACAAAAAATCTACCCACTCTTCTGCAAAATTACTGCTGTTAATTTAATCTTTCTTTCATATTAAAATAATAAAAAAATCTTTATGCTGAAAAAGCTAAATATAGTTTTAAAGGGGTATTCCCATTGCCAAAGTGGAAATCAGATCTGTAGATAGATTGACTGTTTGTGAGACATCATCATATAAACACTAAACAAACATATGTCACACTGAAAAACAAATATAAATAATATATCATAGATAATACAGATAAATAATAAAATAAGCATTTTTGAATTTTGAATTTTGAGTGAAACTGATTTTATCCCACAAAGTAGAAAAAATATCTGCAGCAGTGTACACATTCATGCTATAAATTTCTCAGTCCAAATTGTGTTGCTATCAGCGTAGCACAAATACAGGAAAAGCATAGTTCAAATGGCACTATTAGCTGAAACAAGAATGTCAGTGTCTTCTCCACCTGATCTTGTAAAAGAGTGAAAATTAGTGGCTTAATTGATTATGTGAATTTCATTTCCTGTCTCTTCCAATCCCATTCCTTGGTAGAAATGCTAATGAAAAATGAAATGACTAGAGGGCAGACAATAAGGAAGAGAAAAAAGCATGGTCCACGGTTAATTACAAATTAAATTGTGCCTCTTTCTGCTGTCTTCCACTAACTTTGTCAAGTGAAAGTGGTCTTACGCTTAGTCACTGTCTTCTAACGATAAGTATCCTAAACATTTTCTTTAGTGAAGATTTCTGTAGATCTATTTATTGGATTTAGTTAATGTGAAAAGCTTATAAATGGAATTTCTTTTAATTAAAAGTCAGTACTTCCATATTGGGCCCCAAATCTTTCAGTCTTCCAAATTCTAACGTATTTGACAGTTTTTACATAAAATCAAGTGCTGTTTTATAAGTCAATTATCAATGTAAGAATATTAGCCTGCTAATGGAAAGATTGAAACTTCTTAGACTTCGCAGGGGAAAAAAAGACTACATAAAAATATCTTCACAAAATAAAAAATTACATTTCCCCCCAAATGATAAAAGAAATGAAGCAAACTCATTTAAAATAATTGTATGCGGGTTCTTAGTAGTTTCAAATTAGAGCTGTAGTTGCACAGTGCATTTCACACAGTGGACTTTGTTAAAAAATGATCAAATTCTTGAATATGTGTAAGCAAGCTCAGCATACACAATCTATAAATTCTAAATTTTTTAATTTTAAAAGTGTAAGAATTTTGTCATCCCCTTAATATATGTAAAAAGTTGTGCGTCTATGTCTTTGTGGTGTGTGTGTCCACACGCGCACTCAGTATATAGTGCCTTGGCACTGCTTTTGCCTTCTGACTCTTTCTCTGGGGCCATATCTCTTACTATTTTCCTAGAAACTCTCAAGGGTCACAACTTTAAAGAGTCATTGTTACTCTCCATTTTGTATATTTAATTTAATTATTTTCCCCCTCTGGGAAATATTAAAGGATTACAATGATGATTTGATGTGTAAATTACTTCTCTCATTAGATTTCAAAGTGAACTTTCCAAAGTTCAAGCTAATTTAAAATAAGATTTAATTTAGTATGTTTTAATCATTGTGTTGATGAAAGGAATGTACTCTCCAAGTTCCTGAGCCTATTCTGTCCTCTTTCAGTTGTCAAAATTTATTAAAGGGAAACCAACTTATTGTTGTTTATTTCCATAAATCTTAAGAGAATTTATTTGAGTCTGGGCAATCATATATTTGCACATGAACATAATGGAAAAGTTTACCTTTAAAAAGCTACCACCATATTAAGCAAATTGTATATTAATATGATTGCTTTGATGAAGAGAAAAGGAGGGCTGATCTTCCTATTAAACCAAAGCATTTAAACTCTACAACAACTAACAACAAAAAACATACAACAATGTCAATATCTGCTTTTCCTTTACTCTGAATTTCATTCTATTACAATCAGAACATGAATGTAATTTCCAAACTATCTACTATAATAGAACAATTTTGGAATGCTTCAGTTAAGGGGAATATATCCATTTGTGTAATAGTAGAAAACTTTTCATTTATAGGCACATATTTCAAATATAATGGTCCTATGGAGTCGTAATAGTTGATCCCCATTTAATGACGCAAAGCAACAATCTGTAGCTTTAAAATTTTATTTTAGAAAAATCCATTTTAATAAATGTTACTTATTAAAAACATTGCAAATACACTTAAGAAAATGCATTCTTTCGTGTTCATTGCTATTTGCTGTAATGAATTATATGGGCAGAAGCACTTAAGCCATAATGATAAATATTTTTAGGATAGGCTTAAAACAGAATTTCAAGACCAATCACCTTACATTACAGGAGATTTTGCAACAATATTTCTTTCTTCAAAATTCTAAAGAAATATCTACCAGAAGCATTCAGTTTCACATATGTGAACATAAACATATAAATAAGAAAAGTTGCCTATAGAATCAGTGTTTCCTACTTCAAAATGTTCCTTCCAATCTTTTTTACTTCAAGCACATTACTGAATGCTGAGGGGTTGTTGTTTCCAGTCCTGTGTCCCTCTCCTGCTCAGGAATCCTAGGTAGCCCTGGTGCTTGTTGAATACAGCCAGAACTATTTGCCCTCACCCAAGGCTCTGTATACACTAGTCCCAGCTTATATGTTAAAAAAGTCTTGAAATAATTCACTACTAACTGTATGCCAGGATTTTCAATAAGTATTTCACATATTTAATTATGTCCATGCATCAAACCAAGCTGGGTTGTTGCATAATGGACCAGACAGTGGAAAGTTACATTCAATTTCCTCAAATAACATATGCTTTTATTTGAAAATTCTGTGATGGAACATTCTTTTCCTTTCTTAGTTCTCCTGTAAAGTGATGCTGGAAATACCTAAGTTATTGGTATGTATCCTCACAACAAATTTTTATCTGTTTAATTACTAGAAATAATACATAACACATTAGTGGAGTATGTTACACCTGAAATATGGGGACAGGTATAGTTTATACAACTCATTCACTTGATTTTCAGCAGTACATTTTAGGAGTAGCTTTGCTCTGGTTTTCCCTTTTTCCATTTTGAAAATCACCACATGATGAATTGAATTCTATTTCTGACAGATGCTTGACACAGGGTCATTGCGTTATCATCAATTAAGATGCATTAGAGTAATTTTAAAATGTACTTCATAATATTTTTTCATTTAATGTTTAACAGCAAAGAATGAACTCAGAGATTTGCTCCCATGGTCTTATTTAATCCTCAAAGCAACCATGAGTTGACCATTATTTTTATACTCTTTTTATACAAGAGGAAAGTGAGGTATAGTGACTTACACAGTATTATAACTCCAATAATGGCTGAGTGGGAACTTGAAGTCACTTTATTGTTAATGCCATTGCCTAACCACTACCTGACAGTACCTCTCTAATACTCAGAGCCGGTTCTAGAAGCATAATCTGTGATCAAACCATGATTCCTATGCATTCACAGTTGACTTCAAGAACTTTCAGATTGGTCATTGAGATTCTCACTGTATTATTTTTATTTATATGTACACACTTATATTGAGTAATGCTCTGCCGTATTGCTTTCTCTGTTTTGGCAGAAACTTCTGGACTTGGCACATCTGTGCTTTGCATTTTTCTCCATTCTGAGCTTAATATCTCACTTGTTTCCTTTCAGGGCTGTGGGTATATACTATAGAGTTTGGCCATCGTAATCCAAAGATAGGACTTAGACATTTTTCTACAAGGTACACTACCCTCGATTTTATGAAAATCAAGTAAATGTGGCCACTGGTGGCACCTTCGTGGGTTGTAATAAGATTTTCCGTACTACTTAAGTAGCCAGATTTTAATGTTATGAATCAGACTGATCTCAAAATACTGACTTCAGAAATGCCATTACATCTTTAACTATGGGTGGTCTCCTTTTTTTTTTTTTTTAAGATTTTTTATATTTTATTTTTGACAGAGAGAGAGAGAACACGAGCACAAGCACAAATATAAGCAGGGGGAGGGGTGAGGGAAAAGCAGACTCCCAGCTGAGCAGGGAGCCTGACATGGGACTGGATCCCAGGACCCTGGGATCATGACCTGAGCCGAAGGCAGATGCTTAACTGACTGAGCCACCCAGGTGTCGCATATGGGTGGTCTCCTATAAACCTTCTGAATGCATTTCAATCTCAATTTCTAGCTGGCAGTTTCGTCATGGTGCTTTCTTGGGTCTCAATTTACTAGCACCTAGAAGCATAAGTTATCATTCCTTCATGATTTAGTGGCTAACATGAGGTGGATGTGGAGAAATTTTGCAAGAAAAACACTATTAGGGTGATAATTTTTTGATGAAGGAAAAAAGAATAATTCTTTTTTTTTTGTGGTCCTCTATTTTCCATGTGACAGCTTTCCTCTTTGCTATTTCTGTCTTGAATGGATCAAAGAAATGAATATGTTTTCCACCTCTAGAGTAGAATTCCAAGATATTTTGAAATTGGTTTAAATCCACTTAAATACCCTATGCTATGACAGATTTGTGCGTGTGTCAGTTTTTGTCTATTTAAACATCATCTCTTTAAATTCCGAGTTATCTATTGTTTTCAAAATTGTTTCAGACATTACACTTGGCTGTATATTGTTTTGGTCTTCCCTAATCTAGACCACTCCATCTACCTCTCTTTGTCGTTTACAATAATGAGTACATTGAAGATTTCTGGCTCACTGTCTTAGAGTATGCCCTGCTTTCTGCTTATTTCTGACTGTTCTCTCATGATGAGATTGACGTCAAGCTATTCTGGCTAACAAAACAGGAGGTATAGTGGATCACATCCTGAGACACATAATTGTCATGCTACAGGACTTGGTAATACCCTATTTGGATATTTACATAAGTTGGTGACTTCTAGATCTCTCCTTAGCAAAGCAGATATTTTCTTTTGTTAATGAATAAGCAAACTGTGTGATTATAAATTTGTGGTTATCTGACTTGGTCACAAAAATTTCAACTCATAGCTTTAACTTCAGGTTAAGATCACTGCCTGAGTCAGCGATTATATGGGGGTTACAAGAAGGCAATTTTCTAGTTCTATGATTTCTTCTACATATATAAGCTGCCATAGCTGGCATTCTTCTAAAAGAAGAACTTTCCATTCTTAGATTTTCCTCTCTATCTCTCCTTTCTTAAAACTATCACTAAGGACTTACGGACTTTTATTTATTTGTTGTTTAAAATTCCTAACCTCATCATCTCATTATGCTTTGTGGTGCTCAAATTTTCCCGGATTTGGCCTACAGGAGCCCCTTTATTCCAGTTTATATACATATTTGACAATGCTCCATTCCCCTTTGAGAAATTCCTTAATATGAACAGTCATGAGAAAAGCAAGGAGGGAAATCCTAGCAAAAGGTAAAAGAAATCAGTGTTTCTAACTTTCTATTCTGTCTAAGCTTCCAAAATGTCTTTGTGACTTTGACCAGAGTGTAGCACATGGTTAGGTCTGTCAACTTTGAGTGGTGACATAGTGGAGAACCTTATGAATCAACACAAGGCAGTTGAATGTTATTCTTCATGTGTGAGTAGGATTTTACATGAACAAGGTCACAATATCATTTGCATTTTTGGATGTCACTACTATTCTTCTTTACAGGTGGGGGTAGACCTGATTAGAAGTGTTGGCTCCAGTGAAGGTAGAGAGCAATAGATAGATTGATCATATGTTTTGTAGTGGAACTGAAAGTACTAGCTGAGAGACAGAAAGTGGGGAAAGAAAGAATCAGGAATTATGTCTAGGGTTTTTTCTTGAGCAATGGAATTTGCTGAGATTGAAGAGACTTAAAGAGAAAAAGATTGTAGGACAACGGGTGGGAGGAAATCAAGATTCTAATGTATGCATTTTAAATTGCCATATGCCTACAAAATATCCAATGTAGAGCTGTAAGTTTCTGAAGATTTCTGCTGTAGAGATGTAAATTTGAGATTTATCAGAAAAAGTATAATATTTAAAGCCATGTGATTAAATGAGATGACTGAAAGGCACACATTGTGATAAGTGCCCTGGGATACTCTATCACTTAGAAATATAGTAGAAAAGGAGAAGCCAGGAAAGAAGTTAAAGAAGGAGCACTCAGGAAAATGAGAGATGAACCTACAATCTCAAGTTGTTAATTTGCTAGATACATTTTTTTAAAACTTAAAAATTTTGTATTCATTTGAAACATCCAAATGTGATATATTAAGGTTAAAATTAAGTCTCCCACTGAAAATATTTCACCTTTAGAGTTGAAGTGTCATCTAAAACTTAGCTTCTCAAGAGGTGTTTGTTATATATTAAAATGCAAACATTTCTTATTTGTCAACATTTTTGTTTTTTAGACTTTAGAATTACATGTAATTTTTATGAGCAAAACTGTATTACATCCATCATTACAATTGTTAAAAACTTCCCACTCTTTTTAGCTATTATGAACTAATTGATTTTATGGAGAGAAGAAACCTGCAAAGAGCAATTTTGGAGGGGATTGGAATCATCTGAGAACACTAAGCTTTTGTTTTAAGTTTTAACCACACTATCACAAATACCCTAAGAGATGGTTTTAACGCTTAAAATGAAAATTGCTCTTGGGCTGAAAGCTTATATGCCAAGCGAAATTTCACTAAAGTAGGAGTTTATAAGTGCTGACAAGTCCTTAACTATAGTGATGCTAAAAACATTACTATTATAAGAACACTACAGAAGCTATTAGAGCTTTCAAATTCCCCCTTCAGTGTTCTCTTACTAAAGGAAAGCACAAATATGCAACAAGAGAATGGAAGAGGTGTTATTTTTCAGAGGGAAAGACTATTGAAATTTTTAAAGTCACTTTGGGATATTACAGGAATTCATCATGGGATGGAAGACTTTTTTCTGTGCCAATGGGGGGCAGGGGCAAAGCAGAAAAACTACGATGACACAGAGCTTTCTAAGACTCTGTTGGACTTCATAAACATTGTATTGTTTTATTAAAAGTGAACAGCTGGCAACTTAATGTCCTTCCATACTGGGATATAGTATAAGGGTTCTTCTGATTTCCTGTTATGAGGCTAATTAAGTAATTGCAAACACAAGCATGTATAGGAAATGCTAAGAAAAGTGGATCATTGATTGGCACATTACTTTCTATTGTCCCGTAATCATATTTTCATCTTATCTACATTCATTTCAAAAGAGCAGACTTAGTTCTTTTATTGGAAAGGCAAGTCTCATAGCAAGTGCGCCCATCCTCAAGTTCTGAAAGATTTTCCCCTTTTGCCATTATTCAGGAATTTCACGTTATAGCTGGCATTTTCTTCTTTCTTTATGAGCTGAGTTGAACTGCGTGTTTCTCTGAAATCAGCACATACCTATCCTAACACATCTCAGTTTTATAGTTCAGGAAGAGATTTATTTTGGGCTTACTGTGGGCCTTTGGTTCATTGTGGCTTTATTCTCACCAGTAACCTCATGCACCATTTGATTATATTCCAATAGATCCACTCTGTTTCCTCTTAAATATACCAAACAACAAACAGAAATATGTAACAAACTAACAAAACTGTTCTTTACCTCTCTATGTTTATGGTCTTATTCCCTTTGAATTATAATTAGGTAATATTCTAAGTTCTTGAATCCTTTGCATAAACCTGCAGACTTCTGCAGATAACCCAAGAGACACAGCTTTATTTTAGCAAAACTGTGATGGAAACAATTTCTTGGCATAAAATACCCAATCTTGGTGAGAATTTCAGACAAAATAATAGGCCAAAAGGGGATAGATTTTTGAGGTAGGAAGAGATTTTTGCTGCTTTTCAAATTACCATAGAGGAAACCGTATATATTTCAGCATCTCCCTTTCCATCAGCTCTTTCATTTCAGAATCTAAACATATCCATTCCCTCCAGACCATCCCATGTTAACAAATAAACAAACAAAAAAATATTTCCCACATAATTCTCTTTAAATCCCTTACTCTGAACTTCTCTTTTAGTCAGGATTCAAAGTTACTGGTAATTCTTACTATTTTTATTCCTGAGGTAACTCCCAAGTTCAACAAGTCAGTAGTGCCTGTGAATTCTACCTATTTATTACTTCATTTGTTTTTTAATACCTCTTTATTTTATTTTTTTATACTTTATTTATTCTTGTGTCTTCCTTGGTTTTGAAGTTTTATCTTCCTCTCTAGACTGTAAATGAATCTATGTGCTCATCATCCCCAGTGTTCTTTCATTTTCAGCCTCCAGCACCTAAAACAGTGCCAGAAATATAGATGACACTCAGTAACTATGAGTTACATGAATGAAGTTATATATCTAAGTCTGCATTTTATGGTTTATAAGTTTGATAAAGTGATATTGTAGAAAAGTTTCATATGTCCAGTCTCTATAACTGCTCTTCAAAGTAGGTGTTCTGTTATCTATTTTTAGAAAAGTAATGATAGCCATATTATAGCATAATTTATAATAGCCAAGATATGGAAGCAACATATATCCATTGATAGACGAGTAGATAAATAGATAAAGAATAGATACACACACACACACACACAGCCACACAATGGAATATTACTCAGCCATAAAAAACAAGATCTTGCCATTTGTGACGACATGGATGGACCTAGAGGGTACAATGCTAAGTGAAATAAGTTAGAGAAAGACAAATACCATAGGATTTCACTTATGTTTGGAATCTAAAAACAAAACAAAAACAGACTCTTAAGTACAAAGACAAACTGGTGGTTGCCAGAGGAGAGGTGGGTGGGGGGATGGGTGAAATGGGTAAAGGGGATTAAGAGGTACAGACTTCCAGTTATAAAATAAATAAGTCACAGGGGCGCCTGGGTGGCGCAGTCGTTAAGCGTCTGCCTTCGGCTCAGGGCGTGATCCCGGCATTCTGGGATCGAGCCCCACATCAGGCTCCAACGCTGGGAGCCTGCTTCTTCCTCTCCCACTCCCCCTGCTTGTGTTCCCTCTCTCGCTGGCTGTCTCTGTCAAATAAAGAAATAAATAAATAAAATCTTAAACTAACTAAATAAATAAATAAGTCACAGAAATGAAAAGTACAGCATAGGGAATAGAATCAATAAATTGTAATAATGTATTGTGCCAGATGGGGACTACAATTATCGTGGTGAGCACTGAGTAATGTATAGAATTGTCAAATCAATATGTTGTACACCTGAAGCTAATATTGTATGTTAACTACATTTCAGTGAAAAAAAAAGAAAACTGATAGAGATCTAAGTAGTTTAGCCAAGGACATACATAAATAATTAAGATCTAGATTCAAATTCAGTTTAGTCTGACTCTAATTCCTATGCTTTCTTTTAAATACCATGCTGATAAAAAAAGGATAATATAGCAAAGAAAAAAAAATCAGTACTCTTGTCTTCAGTTATCTTAGTTGGTTCCTATACTTCTCCCCTACCTATTTGATGTTAATGAGTCTGGATTTGAATGGTTTCCCTCCAACTCCTTGGTTCCAAAGTTAATTAATTATTCCCAAAGTTGTTGCATAAGCCTTAAGGCTTATGGTTTTTGGAGTTGAATTTTCTGTTAACTAAATGGACCCTTGGCCATAGTCACTTTGATTCCCCACCATGCTCTGAGGAATGAATTTTCTTCATACAAGGATATAATTTGTAAACAGGTTTTATTTTAGTTAACATAATACTATTACTCTTTATATTGTTGGAAAGACATTTCAGTATTGCTGAATGGCATGATACTCCTTTTAAAAGCTGTCAACATATAGACACCTATCTGTATATTTTTTAACATTATGTTTGAAGCAAACAGATCAGATTCTGAGAGGGAAAGATAATATTAAAAATAATAATAAAAAATAATAAAAAATTCTAATATAAGTATTACATAAAATAAACTTTCTCTATTCACAGGGAGATGGAATTTTGTTTTGTCTAGACAATAGATGCATTGTAGATAATTACCTAAGAGAGGTCAATGTGGTCCCAAGGGAAGCAGTTACTTTGTGTATTTGTTAAGTAACATCTGGTTTATTCTCTATCAGTTATAATGGAAAATATTTTAAACAGTATGTTTTATTTTTATAACAATCATTAGAGCCTATGAGTAAAGATCATATGATCACATTTCTGCACCTTGAATATTTTAGGAGTATAAGCACAGCACCTATTTTTAAAAACTGACAATTTAAGCAAAGAAATTATTTAGTAAGGGGAATTTCATGAAGCAGATGAAGTATGAGAGGACACAGTTGCAGTCAGAAAGGACAACATGTGCTAAGACGTAATCATAAAGGGCATCTGCAGAGGCTCACAGACTCTACAGTGTTCTTCTAGAACAGTGTCAGGGGAGAGTGGTGAGAAGGGGAATGAAGATAAAGAGATGCTGTGGTCAAGCCTTAAATAAACCGAGGTTCAGAGTGTGAAAGGCCTATGGAATGTACAGGACAGTATGTATTTTATAATGTACGCAATGCAAATACATGCTTACAGGGATCAAGCAGATAGAAAAAATAGACGAATCTAAGCAGAAAAGAAGTGGTAGCCTCTGTTACACTGGATAAACCACAGGATATTCAAATTCTATTTTTTTAAATTGAGATATAACTGACATATGACATTATATTAATTTCAGGTGCACAAAGTAATGATTTGATATTTGTAGACACTGGGAAATGATCACCATAATGAGTCTAGTTACCAATGTTTCAAATAGTGTTGTGATAGGATAAGTTTTATAGGTTCTTCAGAAAGTTAACCAAAGCAGTAATAGGGAGGAACAAGATTGCAATACAGGACATCATGAGATAGTTATCCTACAATTTTTATAGTCACAGATGATTAAGGCTTGGCCTAGAGTAAAGCAGGAAGAAAGTAGTGGATAGGATATATTGAAGGAGAAATAAAGTGGTGAGAATAAAAGGAAAACATCATCCATTGAATGGAGATAAGGCAAATAGATCTAGATTTTTATCATGGGCATCCGTATGGATGATGACAGGACAAATTACATGTTACGGTGGGGAAGATACAGAGTTTAGTTTGAAAATACCATTTGAAATCTTATAGGGCACTCAGTGAACTAGCCAGAAAGCAACTTTTAACTGGGGTATGGAGATAATATGACTTGTTTGGATTAATGTATAGATTTGAATCAAATTTATAAGAAATAATATATAAGAAATAATTAAAGCAAAGGGTCTGGAATAAATTACAAGCAAAGATTGAGAAGAAAGCAAGCTATAAAAGCCCTTATTTATAAACCTACAAACAGATATGTTTATCATTATTGCTTTATGCTTGAAACTACTTGAAAGCCTAGCTTTTGACAATGTGCTGTTTCTTTTTTTTTAAGTTAGGAGAATGGATGTATTTTTTGTTTTATGATTTGTTTTGTTTTCTTCTGGTTCATTTAAAATTTCTAGTATTATTGCATCAAATTTACTTATGCATTCCATGTGCCTTAATGTATGATCAATTTTGTTAATGTTCTATTGTGCTTTAGAAAGTATTCTCTATTGTTAGTGTATATGTTTGGTATATATCCCAAAGAACTGCCTTTAGATAATGTTGTTTATATTTTTTAGCCCTGTTTTATGTGAGTGTTTTATTCTATTTATCCTTTTTTTTTTTAAAGATTTTATTTATTTATTTGACAGAGAGAGAGACAGCCAGCGAGAGAGGGAACACAAGCAGGGGGAGTGGGAGAGGGAGAAGCAGGCTCATAGTGGAGGAGCCTGATGTGGGGCTCGATCCCATAACGCCAGGATCACGCCCTGAGCTGAAGGCAGACGCTTAACCACTGTGCCACCCAGGCGCCCCTCTATTTATCCTTTTATCCTTTGCATCTTTCCCCATGTTATTTTGTGCAAAGGTATTTGTGTTATATCTTCAAGGTGGCATGGGGCTTTTATGTGTTGATATTAAAATCATTTTTTAAAATTACTAAGCTAAGCCTGTTGATACCATTATTGTAATGATTATTATGTTTGGTCTCAATTCTGTCATGTTTTATGTCTTAATTACTATATTTAATGTGTTGTGTTTATTGTATATTTATTTATATTCTTTCTCTTTTTGTGTTTCCTAATCCTTATTCCTTTTTAAAAATCTTTCGGTATTTAAGGAGACTTGCATTTTATGTTAATGGTTACTATTTTATAAACATTTTTATAGTGCCCATAATCTGCTTTTTTATTACTTAATCTTATACTATCTGTCAGTTTTAAATGGTATACTTTTTCCTTCACTTATTACCTATACAACTGGCAATAATCTTATTCTGATTTACCTCTTTTTCTCTGTTTATGGTTGATTTGTTTTCTATTTTTCAGAAAGAAAGTTTATATATTATTCTTCAACTAATGACCATGTAACCCATTCTTCGTTTTAATACTAGCTATTCAATTGAATATATGAAATTCCTGCAATTAGTAATTTTGCAAATTTTGCCAGCACATTTCATTAAATGAAGCCGATTCTCTTATAAAGAATAGTCAAATAGAACTTACAAAATGCTGGAAATGTTCTGTATCTATAATGTCCCATAGGATAGCCACTAGCCACTCATGAGTATTGAGCATTTAAAATGCACCTACATCTGAGGAACTCAATTTTAGTTAATCGAATCATAATTAATTTAATTTGAATTTAAATTTAAATAGCCACATGTGGCTAATGCTTACCCTATTGGACTGTGCACCTTTAATAGATTCCTCAGGGATGGGACATATTTATAGTATTCACTAATTTCTGACCCATTGAAAATTGTTTTCTTTTGGTCTTAAAACTTGAAGGACAATTAATATATTTGGTTTGCTCTTTTTTTTCCCTTTAAATGTTTTTGAAAATGCTGATCCACCTCTGTGTGATTTCTATGTTATTTTTCATACAGATGATATTGGTGTAATTACCCTGCCTCTGTAAGTCGTAAAAGTCACGAAGTTTAAGAAAACAATTTGATGATTTTTTTAGTAAATAACAGAGTTGTGCAAAAATCACCACAATCTGCTTTTAGAACATGGGCAACCTGGTAGGATTTTGATGGGCATTGCATTAAATTCACATATATTTAGGGAGGATGGACATCTCAGCAAAATTAAATCTTTCATTCAGTGAATATAGTATATATGCAATACATTTAATTTAACCTGATCAGTTCAGATCTCTCCTCACCCCCAAGTATGGGAGTGGTGGAAGTGGGGTACCTTGTTATTGACAAGGTGTTAACAAAGGCACAAAAGTTTCTTTTATACTTTGTATTCTTGGCTATCCATGGACTTTTTTTCCCCTAAGTTTTTATTTAAATTGCAGTTAGTTAACATACAGTGTAATATTAGTTTCAAGTGTAGGATTTAGTGATTCATCACTTACACACAACACCTAGCTCATCACAGCAAGTGCCGTCTTTAATCTCCATCACCCATTTAACCCATCCAGGCTGCCCTACTCCCTCCAGCAACACTCAGTTTGTTCTCTATAGTTAGGAGTATGGGGTTATTTTTTTTTTTTAAGATTTTATTATTTATTTATTTGACAGAGAGAGCACAAGCAGGGGAAGCGGTAGGCAGAGGGAGAGGGAGAAGCAGGCTCCCCAATGAGCAGAGACCCCGACATGGGGCTTGATTGCAGGACCCTGGGATCATGACTGAGCCAAAGTCAGATTAACCAACTGAGCCACCCAAGTGTTCCAAGAATCTGTTTTATGGTTTGCCTCTTTCCTTTTTTTCCCCCTATGTTCATCTATTTCATTTCTAAAATTACACATATGAGTAAAATCATATGGTATTTGCTTTTCTGTGACTGAGTTATTTCACTTAGCATAATACTCTTTTGCTCCATCGACACCATTGCAAATGGTAAGATTTCATTCTTTTTGATGGCTGAGTCATATTCCCTTGTGAATATATATATATACCATAGATTTTTATTTCATCTCAGTCAGTTTTATGTGATCAGCATTTTGCTTCTTTTGCAGTTTTCTCGTTCATATTTATTTTTCCACTACCATCACGTTGACCAAAGGTTAAATGAAATTCCTGCCACTTAAGGATTGAGTATGGGGGTTTAATTAGTCCATGAATGAAGATGAATGGAAAGTAAGTATAACAGTTAATTTAATTGTTTAGGCAAGATCTTACAGAGTTCTCTTCTTCCTTCTAAGATGATTGTGGAATCACATTTAGTGAAACCTGATTAGACTGAGACTCAAGACCAATGATGAGCAGAACCTTGTGCTAACTTGCACTGGGAAAGTAGTGTGAACAAATAGATAAATTTATTTTGGGCACCTTAGTGTCTCCATTGGTTAAGTGTCTGCCTTCTGCTCAGGTCATGATCCTGGGGTCCTGGGATCAAGCCCTACATGGGGCTCCCTGGTTGGCAGGGTGTCTGCTTCTCCCTCTCTCTCTCTCTGCCTGCTGCTCCCCCTGCTGTGCTCTCTCTCTCTCTCTCAAATAGATAACATCTTTAAAAATAAAAAATAAAATATTTTTGTGTTTAGTCGTTAAATTTCTGTTTGTGTGTGAGGGGGAACCATGCTATATCCTAGTCTATATAATGCACGTGGAGAGCCCTTTCAGCTATGGAGAGCTGTGGTTCACCTTGTCATGGATTCAAGTTGATTTGGTCCATGTACACCACATGACTTGGGGAAAGGGAAAGTTTTAGATTCTTTTCCAAGTACAGTTCTCTGATGTCCTGGACCCTGAGGGGCTGCTCTCAGACACATTTACATGGTCCACCTAGCCAGTCATTGCTCCTTTACAACTTCTTTGCCGGCTTAGACAGGGGGTGCATTCTGGATGGTAGGGCCTAGGGACCCTTTGCTTTCAAATTATTCCAAAATCACCCAGGTCTTTTCATCATGCCTTCACACACAGAATGTGGGTATAGGAGAGTGAGAGAGAGGGAGGTCCCTTTTTCAGAGACACATATGACATCTAAATTTATAGATCTCTCATCACAACTTTTTAAAGTTAATAAGTTTGAGTTAAGTTCTTCATTAGTTCTATAATTTACGATTGAGGAATATATTACCTCTTGAGTCATGGATCAGCAGATGGTGGTTCACATGCCAAATTGGTCTACCACCATTTAAAAAATTTTTTATTTTGAAATAATTATGGACTCACTGGGAGCTGCAAAAATAATAGTATAGAGACAAACTGTGTATTCTTCACCCAAATTACCCCAATGATAACATCTTACATAACTACAGTAAAATATCATAACCAGGACATTAATTTGGTACGAGTCTATAGATTTTATTTACATTTCTCCAGTTCTTGCATGCACTTACCTGTGTATTTGTGTATGTATTTATGTGTGTGTGTGTTGCTCTGTGGAATTTGATCTCATGTGTAGATTTGTGTGTCCACCACTACAAATAATCAGTACACGGAACTGTTTCATCACCACAAACAATCTTCTTCATTCTACCTGTCGACAGTAGTAACACTTTTCTCCCAACCTTAAATACTGGAAACCACTAATCTATTTTCCATCTCTCTAATTTTGTCAGTTTTAACTGTTATATAAATGGAATCATACTATAAAATCTACTAAGACTGTCTCTTTTTCATTCAGCCTTATATTCTTAAAATGCATCCAAGTTGCGTGTATCAATCAGTTTTTTGCTTCTTTTGATGGTAAGTAGTTTTCATTGGCCAGAATGCACCATGTTTATTTAACCATTCACATTTGAAAGACAACTATTTTTTTTCCATTGTTGTTCTTACAAATAGAACTATTATGAACAGTTGTGAGAACGAACATTTTAATTTTCTAGGATAAATGACCACGAGTGTCATAAGATAGGTATATATTTAATTTGGGTCATAAGATAGGTATATATTTAATTTTATTTGAAAATGTTGAGTGATTTTTCAGAGGGCCCATACCATTTTACATTTCCACCAGCAGTTTATGAGATATACAGCTTATCCACACCCTCTCCATCACGTGTTACTATCAATAGTTTTTTAATTTACTCATTCTAATGGATGTGTATTTTCTCCCAACTCTTTTATTCACAAGCTGGTCAACTTCAGGGGGGAAATTGGCAGTTACATATTCACACATTTTCCCAACTCCATTTTTTATTCTTTGAACTTAATTTACTGAGATCTCTGCTCTGTCCTTACAGTGTTCCAAGCTTAACATTTACATCTTTTTCTCTTTTGCTCAGGAAAAAAAAATAGCTCCTGAAAATTCAGAGAACTTTGTTTCCCAGTCTATTTAATTGTAAAAATGAAACTGTTTCTGTTGTTTTAATCTCTCTGGATTCTTTTGGTGACCCTCCCCATTCCCTTATCAAGAGAAAACAAATGGTCTCTGTGGCAATAATGGTTTTTAACTCAATGGTCAGGGAGTATGGGATATAAGGAAAATGCAGAGATGAGAAAAATCTTAATTTTACCCTTCTACATTATTGCTAATATATATCATAAACATCCAAGAAGGGTATATATTAAGCAAAATTATCTACACTTTTCTGATCACTGAATGCTTTAGTAGAGAACAGCTAATTAAGCAACTCACAGCAGTATCTTAGGAAATATTTTTGTAGGAATAATCATATTAGATGTATTAGTAATATTTGTAGTAGGTCAGCATGGCATGATACAGTTGTTCTCAAACATTTGTGCGTTGGAATCATCTGGAACACTTCATAAAAAAATACAAATTCCTGGGCTCTAACTTCAGAGATTCTGAGTCAGTAAGACTTAGCTTTACATTTATATACATATGTACGATTTACATACACACAGACATACACGTGAATAATTTCACATATATCATATGCATGTGTATATGTCTATATAGACATATGTGTAAGAAAATGTATGTGTAAATGAAAAAGTGCTTGATATATTTGTTGTGTAGTACTTGGAGAAGATATATGTGTGTGTGTGTGTGTATACACATATGTATGCATATTCACACATACATACACACATACACACATATGTGTATGTCTCCTCTCCAAGAAGATACATAACAAATATTTGAAACATTTTTTTCATGTGCATTTGTATTTTATTGCAAATGCTGGGAAATTTTAAAAAATATATTTGTCTTCTGTGATGATTGTGCCAAAGTATTACACACTGGGTGGCTTTAAACAACAGACATTTATCATCTCATAGACATTTATTGTCTAGTCCTCTGGAGGCTAGAAGTCTGGAATTAAGGTGTCAGTAGAGCCATGCTGTCCATGAGACTCTTGGGTAGAAAGGATCTTTCCTTGCCTTTTCCTAGCTTCTGGGGGTAGCCATTAATCCTTGACATTCCTTGGTTCGTATCTCTATAACTATAATCTCAACCTCCATCTTCACATGTAGTTCACCCATGTATCTTCCCACAGTCTTCTTAAGGACACCAGTCATATTGGTTTCAGGGCTTGCCCTATGGTGGTACAACCTCATCTTAAGTAATTACATTTGCAACAACTTTGTTTCCAAATAAGGTCGTGTTTTGAGATACTGTAGGTCAGGACCTTAACATATCTTTGGGGAGATATATTTCAGCCCATAACATATATTTTTTCTGCAAAGGAGGCTATGTTAGGATAAAGAAATAATTTTTAAAAAATATATTACTACAAATCCACATCTTCCAAAGTCTGTGATGTTAAAGAACACATACTAAGTTCTATGATGTTTTTTATTGAGAAAATACGTGTTTTTCCCAAAAATGTTATCTACCTTTGATTCTCACTCATTTAATGACTATTGCACTACATGCTTAGATGTACAATAAATATGCTTACTAATCTAGGCCTAGCTATTTATTTTAACATAAGTCAAAAGTATATAAGCAACAATAGAGGGCTATATTAATAGTCATATAAAAAATCAAAAGGCTACATGAAAACGTAGTCATCCTCAAAGGAGCATTTTCACCTTTAAAATTAGTTCATTAGATTTTTGAAGTAAATATAATTTCCTAAATGTGGCTTTTATTTTATTTAAAATACTTTATATGTGTTAAAGCACTTTTCTCTATACAAGATAATACACAAATGTTGACTTCTATAGCTTTAAAGGTTTATTCAAGCTTTATGATGTCTTAGCATTTCTTCCTGATGAAGAACTAACATGAAGCTGTATCTCAGTATATGTCATCTTTTATATTAATTACCTTTTTTTTCAATTTTGGAAATACAATTAACTTTATTAATTTCTTTTAGTATGATATTCGTCCTGTTATTGATATAAATTATAAATCATAAATTATAAAAATACTGGATTATTACTGGTATGCAACAAAAATTATCATCAAATCATTATGATGCTTTATATAAATAAGATCGTTATGAACTATGTGTTTTGAGAAAAAATAAACAATTTTTTCCCAAATCCAGCTTGTGGCACTATATAAAGTTTTGGAATAAGTCAGTTATAAGATTGCAAGTGACAATGGGAATTTTTGCAGATGTTGCACAAAAATATTTTCCAAGTTTTCAAATCAAGGAGCTTACAAAAACTAAGTAAGCAAACAGCAAAAAATTCTGTTTGTTCTACAACTCTGATAAGGTTCTGCTTTTTTTTTTCCTAAGAAGAGACAATGGTATAGATTTCAGATTCTAAGTGTCTATCTATCTATCTATCTATCTATCTATCTATCTAAACTCAATAAATCATAGTATATGAGATGTCACAAGATTAAAGTGACCTTTCCCTGTAAAAGGATTGTTTGTTCCTGATGTTCCAGAGTCCTTCCCATTTCTTTTTTCACACTAATCTCTCCCCAAAACCTATAAAATGGTTTAACCAGTGCGAAGCAATCATTACCTCTTCCTCAACAAAACACTTATGTTTCGACTGGCTTTACAGAAACTTGGTAGTTTGTTATTTGAAGATAATTGTTTTTTAAATGCAGTTCATGTTTTAATGTTCTTTCAACTTATTTTAGGGTATTACTTATATCATTCATAATTGTGAGTTTAAAGAGATACATAATTATACTTGCCTCCATCTCCCCAAGAAATATATAAATAATAGAAGAATTATTTTCAAGCCAGATCTAAGAAGATAAAACTTTCTTCACTGCAAGGGCAAAGGGCAAAGGGCAAAGGGCAATGGGGGCCTGTCACATAGGAAAGGGCAAAGGGGCCCTGTCACATAGGAAACTTTCTCCAAAACATACTGTTGAATTTGTGAATAGAGTAGCAACATTTCACAAAATTATTTTGTTGGTGAATAAAGCAAGTAGTCAGCATGTTGCAGTGTATATTCAGCGGACAATAACATATCCTTACCAATCAGGTTTTTAAAGACTCTGAACTTAAAGGGAATCTCCAAGATATGCAAATAACTTTATTTCTGTGTACCAATTATACCAAGAAAATTGATATCTTCAGTTCACAGGAGAACGGAAGAACATAACTGTGGCCATATAAGGTAGTATAATCCCAGACTGAGTAAATCTGAACTAGAATAGAATCTCATTTCAATTTTACTTGTGATAAAATAGAAAAAAAGTGTTTAGAAGATTTGAGTATGATGTCAGAATTCCATGGTGTGTTTCTGACATCAAAAGATGTAGATTTAATTTTTCATAACTTTTTTGTCATAATGTGGTTCTAATTTAAACAACCCCATAGGACAAGCTGCATACCAATTACTCCTAAATAGCCAGAGTATGAAAACACTTAAAAAGCATCAACCCATGCTAATATTGCTTTAAATAAAAGAGATATATTTATGACTTGTTCAAACGCTGTGGTAGAACCTTGTGTGATAAAATTAAATAAGACAAAATTTGACTCTCAACAAATAAGAAAATTGTTTAGAGAGATGTAAAAATGTACACACATTACTAACTAGAGTATATACTTAGATAAGGACATATAAAGAGATAAGAGATCCTCAGGAGGGGTATTAGGGAAGGACCAGAAAGTTTTCACAAAAGCAAGGGCACTGGGAGTGGGGCATAAGAAAAACACAAATTTAACAAGCCAAATTAAATGATGAGACAATATGTTGAGATAAAGATAGCTTTTCTTTTTTCTTTTTTTTTTTTAAGATTTTATTTATTTATTTGACAGAGAGATAGACAGCCAGTGAGAGAGGGAACACAAGCAGGGGGAGTGGGAGAGGAAGAAGCAGGCTCCCAGTGTAGGAGCCTGATGTGGGGCTCGATCCCACAACGCCGGGATCACGCCCTGAGCTGAAGGCAGACGCTTAATGACTGAGCCACCCAGGCGCCCCAAAAAGATAGCTTTTCTAACTACACTTTTCATATGCAGTGAACTTTTCTTAGATTCTGCCTCATTAAATGGAAGGGACAGGTAAAGTTTCTGTTATTTGTCTATCTTTCATTTTGGAGAGTTTATATTTCTTTGTCTACAAATGCACTGATTCTGTCTTCTGCAATATCTAAAGTGTTAATCCCATTCATTTCCGTCTCACTGTACTTCTCGTTTTGAATTGGACTTTTTTATATTTTCTATTTCTCTCCTTAACTTTTCAATCTTTCATCTACCTTCTAAATATACAGGATGCAGCTAAAATAACTGTTTTTTAGAACTCTTCTTTTAATGAGATTTTATTTTGGAACAGTTCAAAATTTATATAACAGTTGCAAAGATAGTATAGGTGACCCTTGAACAACATGGGCTTTGAGCTATATGGATCCACTTCCACACAGGTTATTTCAATAAATATAGCACAGGACCGCAACTGTATTTTCTTTTTTAAAATCATTTTTCTTAATAACATTTTCTTTTCTCTAGCTTACTTTATTGAAAGAATACAGTATATAATACATGTAACAGATAATATATGTCTTAATTGACTATGTTATTGGGAAGGGTTTGGTGAGTAGTATGCTATTAGTGGCAAAGTTTTGGGGGAGTAAAAAAAAATCCTCCAAATGGATTTTCGATTGTGTGAGGGTGGATGCTCCTAATCCCTACGTTGTTCAAGGGTTAACACCCATACCCACATCTAATTTCCTCTATTATTAGCAACTTACATTATGTGGCATAATTATTAAAATAATTGATACATTATTATTAACTGAAATTTATAGTTTATGTTTCTTTAATTGTAACAAATGCCTATTTTCTCTTTAAGGATTATATCCAGGATGGACATTACACTTAGTAGTCATGTCTCCTTAGCCTCCTCTGAGCTGTGACAGTTTCTCAGACATTCATTGCTTCTCATGAAATTTTGACGTGTACTGTTCAGGCATTTATTTATTTATTTATTTTAAAGATTTTATTTATTTGTTTGACAGAGAGAGAGAGAGACAGCCAGTGAGAGAGGGAACACAAGCAGGAGGAGTGGGAGAGAAAGAAGCAGGCTCCCAGCGGAAGAGCCTGACATGGGGCTCGATCCCAGAACTCCAGGATCATGCCCTGAGCCTGAGACAGACGCTTAACGACTGAGCCACCCAGGCACCCCTGTTTAGGCATTTTTGACATGCACTCTTCAGGCATTTTTAAAATTCCTTCATTTAGGCTTTGTCTGATGTTTTTCTTCTGATTACATTGGGTTTATCTGTTTTTGGAAGAAGACCACAGAGATGAAATGCTAGTTTTATGACATCATATCAAGGATTCATGCTATAAAAATGACTTATTGCTATGAATATAGACTTTAATGACATGACTGAGCAGGAGTTTGTCAGGTTTCTGCACTCTGTAGTCACTTTTAAAATTTTCCCTTGATGTACTGTGCTTTTTGAAAGAAAGTCGCTGTGTACAGACTACACTCACAGAATGCAGAGTAATTTGAAATTACTTTGCGTAAGAGATTTGTCTCTTCTCCCTCATGTATTTGTTCAACATTTATTATCATTATGAACTTACTGATATTTATTAAAGCTCATAGACAAGAACTTTATAATTTATTTATTTGGTTGTTTAAATTATTTCAGGTTTGGCTTTTGAAAGCTCTTTCAGTTGGCTCGTGTACCTTTGACAGAATTCCATCATTGTGGGCTTTTTATTTGAACATTTCCTTAGTTTCTGGCACTACAAAATGTTCCATTTTATAATGTATATTTCCTGCCCTAGGTCTAGAATCAGCCATTTATCCTAGGAACTTGTTCTTCTTAATTTAGAATGGTATTAGAAACCATGATTTTAGAAATCATGGTGCTAGATGTGCTGGTACTACTGGGATGTTTTCCATTCTAGGCCCTCTTGGTGATAGAACAAAGATACACGTGTGCATACTAAACCATGAATAGACAAATATTTATAGATGTTTCTATATGTAACTGTCCGTATCTATATTGAGCTAAACAGGAGTTCTAGGATGGTTTGAATGTTTGTGTTCCCCTTCAATTTTCACATGTTGAAATCCTAATGCCCAGTGTGATGGTATCAGGAGGTGGGACTTTGGGAGGTGCTTAAATCATGAGAGTGGAGACTTCATAATTGGGATTAGTCCTCTCATAGAAAGAGACCCCACTGAGCCACCCTTCTACAATGGGAGGATGGAGAAGTCTGCAACTTGGAAGGGGGCTGTCACTTGACTGTGCTCCAGAATTATGAGAAATAAATTTCTGTTGTTTAAAAGCTACCCAGTCTGTAGTACTTTCTCATACCAGCCCGAACTAAGACAAGTTCATATGATAGACCCGATGCTAATACATTACTACGTGAATCATTCTAGCTTCCTTTCCTTATTTATTTCTAAACTCTCACTCCAACAATGAGAAATCTGGCTAAGATCAATAGTCATTAATTACTTGATGCCAGTATACATGTATAGTGGTATCAGAACCGTAAACCCATAAATTGCTCCATGGGGAGCAGTTTTATCAAATAGAGTATATTGGTTATTTATTGACAGTTCCTTTTGCCTTTAGTATTAAAGACTCCACTTGTTTCCAAAGTTACTTAGGCTACCACTTTTCCCTACTCCTTCAGTAAGGCAAGTTAATTCATTTGTATTAAAAGCAGATTATTTTGTCCACATTCTGCATTTCATCCTTGGATCCCAGGTATCTAAATAATTTTTTAGAAATTTTCATACAGTAATGTTCACTCATTGTGCTGTAAAATTTTTTGGGCTTTGACAAATACATAGTATTGTGTGGCCACTATTATAATATTTAATAGAATAGTTTCACTACTGAAAAATGCCCTAGGCTTCACCCTTCAAAATTCCCTTTGTGCCTGGCAAACACTGATCTTTTTACTATTGCTATAGTTTTGCCTTTTCCAGACTATCACATAATTATAATTCTGTAATCTTACGTCTTTTCAGATGGTCTTCATTCACTTAGCAATGTTTGACTGGTTGCTGATGAGAAGTCAGCTATAGTTCTAATTGTTGCTCTTCTTTCGGTAAGGTTTTTGTTTGCTTGTTTGTTTTGTTTTTTTTTTCTTCTGTAGTGTATTTCAAAGATTTATCTTTCTTTTTGGTTTTTGACGCTTTGTTATATTTCTGGGTATAGATTTTTTTTTTTTTTCCTATTTGTCCTGCTTGATGTTCTCTGAGATTTCTGAATCTGTGGTTTGGTGTGTGTCATCAATTCTGGGAAATTTCTTTCATTATTAGTTCCAATAATTCTTGTGTGTTTTTTTTTTTATTTCTTCTTTTTGTATTCCAATTATATGTATGCTACACCTTTTGAAATTATCCTATGGTTCTTGGATATATTAAGTGTTTTTTTCATTATTTTTCTTTTGTATTTGAGGGTTTCTATTACCTTTCTTCAAGTTCACTGATTGTTTATGGAGCCGTACGTAATCTACTATTCAGACCATCGAAGGCATTCTTCATTTCTGTTTCAGTATTTTTGAGTACTAACATTTTCTTTTTTTTTTTTAGAGTTTTCATCTGTGCTTAAATTACCCATGTGTTCTTTCATGTTGTCTATTTTTTCCCTCATTGGAGCTGTTAACATATTAATCATAGTTATTTTAAATAGTGAATTTTAAATTCCCGGTCTTCCGACATCTGTGTCGGATGTGAGTCTGCTTCTAAGGTTTGCTATTTTGTTTCAGATCTTTTTTTTTTTTTTTTTTTTTTTTTTGCCTTTTAACATGCCTTATAATTACTTATTGAAAGCAGAACATGCTGTATTGGGTGATAGAAACTGAGGTAAATAGTCCTTTACTGGTAGGTTTTACATTAATCTGACTAGAAGATTGTGGTGTTTCGTTTTGTTATACCTGTGGGTGCCAGAGGCTTCACGTTTCTCCAGTGCTCTCCTGTTGATTCTGGGCTTCCATAAGTACTCCTCTGAGAGTTGCAGCTTTTTCAGCTGTAATCTATTCTTGTAGTAGAGCCCTGTTTTTGTTCTGGTAAGGTGTGTGCAAGGGGAAGTATTCCATAATCGTGATTAAATCTGTCTTTTGTTGGTCTGTGTCCCTGGCATGTAAGCATCACAAGTGTTTCTCAACACTTTTCTTCTACTAGATAAGACAGAACAGCTCCCAAGGGCAGCAGCTGGAAAAGTGCCCTTCCTCCAAGTGGGATAAAAATCTGGTAAAGTCTTTCTTTTGCAGAGTAGACCTTTGCTATAGAGAACACTCTCAGTGTATTTCATCATTATTATTCTTTCCTTTCCTCTGCCAGAGGCAACAATTTACATTTCTCAGATTTTCTCCATATGACCACACCAGGTTTCCACAGGCAAAATCAAGGGAAGTTTGGGACCCTTCCCCTTAGGGTTTTTCACTTCCATGCTAATCCATACTGTTTCCCGCAATTCATCATAATTACCGTTTAATTGTTCCTATCAATTTCTGGCTGTAACAGCTTCTGCTCCAGCCAAGCAGATCTGGGCTGTGATTCTTTGGATTCTCCTGTCTCAATGGATTTTAACATTATAGTTTGCACTGTGTTCTCTGGTCTCTGGTGGGACACAGAGAAGGAATTGATTTTTGTTTGTTCAGCTTTTTTCTTAATATGGATGGGAGTGATGACTTCCAACCTTTTTACATGTCAGAACAGAAGCTAAAAATCTAATAGTCTAATAATGTTCTCAAAAGTACTTTCCTACTAATTCTATAATTTCCATCATTGCTAGCTCAGCTTCACTTGATTTATTTTTCTCTTCCTTATGGGCTCTATTGTTTTTTCTTTACAGGTCTGGTAGGCTTTTTGTCAACTCAAGACTTTCTGTGTTATATAGGTAGAGAGTTTAGTTTGTGGTAAGGCCTCCACTCCTGAACAGCACATGATTACTCTGTATGATACCTTATGAGTTATCAAATATTCCACTCTGGAGAATTAGAACATGAACTAGTTCTGGTGTTGTGAGAGGTCCGGGGGTTTATATTTCTGCTCTTTTTGTATGGTTCTTTACTGCATTTTGAGTATTTTCCTCACACAAATATCCTGATCAGTACTCAGATAAAGATCCAAGGGGATCTTCTATAGATTACTGGAGTTCTTCTAAGAAGCTGTTTTATCCCCAGTACTTCATCAGACTTGAACCTCCTGGAATCTTGATAATTTATAGAGAGACTTTACCAGGTTCCACCTGGATTCTCTTTCACCAAGCTGCAGTATGGAATCTCTCTAGGCAGTGAAATGTGGCGATCTCAAGACTCGGATTAATTTCCTAGGGCCGCTATAACAAATTGCCACAAACTTAGATGGTTTAAAACAATAGAAATTTATTTTCTCACAGTTATGGAGGCTGCAGATCTGAAATCAAGATGTAGGATGGTAATGCTGCCTCAAAGACTCTAGGAGCATGCTTCCTTCGCTCTTCCCAGAGTCTGGTGATGGCTGGCAATACCTGACATTCCTTGGCTTGTGGTAGCATAACTCTGATCTCTGTGTTCTTCATCACATGGTGCTCTCTCCATTGATCTCTGCTTTCAAATTTCCCTCTTGTTGTGAGGACGCCAGCTATGACCTCATCTTAACTTGATTATATCTGTAAAGACCCTCTTTTCATACAAGGTCATATTCACAAATTGGAGGTGGACATGGATTTTGGTGGGGCACTATTCAATCCAGTGCAGAGTTCAATTTATTTGCTTCCCATCTTTCAAGAATCACTGCCCAAACGTTGTTTTATATAGTTTTTTGACTTTTCAATTGTTTCAGATAGAAGAGTAATTTGGTTCCTTTTACTCCATCTTGGCTAAAAGCAGAAATCCTCCACATCATTTTTGCTTACCCAGGATATCTGCAGTGCTTTAATTGGGTTCAGTGCACAATTTTCTTTTAAGAAAATGATCCACTGCCCAAAACCTGGCTTAAATACATAACAAAGGTAAAATATTTCAAAATAGTAGAAAAACTGTGGCGGACAAGTGTTGAAATATGTTAACTGACATGTAAGTTGATTTGATAAACAATGAGATTTAAAGGTTATTGAGGAGTAGAATGCATTGTGCTTAGACAAGGTAAACGTGACACACATGAAATGGATACAGACAGCCAGAAAGTCAGAATTTCAGGGAGCCTATTATTCTAGGAGTCTAAGGGTTTGGGGCAGTGTGATTATTAAGAAAGGATGAAGTCAAATCACTGTTAAGGTTGGATCGTCATCATTTGCCAATGTACTAGGGAAAACAAGATGTTACAAGTTTCTAACAACACAGTGGTCGCAGCTGAGTACTCAATAAATATTGCTATAATGATTCATGATTGTAGTATAAGTAATATTTTCTGGCAATCCACTCATAAGTCCTTATGAAATGGTAAAATGGGGATAAATCATAAGCCATAATGAATTAGTGATATAACTGTAAGTAACATATATTCTTACTCTCATAATTCTATGATGTCTTTTACTAGACACCTCTCTTTTTTTTTTTTTCTATTTTGTCAGGCTTTTATGACATAGGAATCTTTGAGTCATTTTATGAATATCAGAGTGAAGACAAAATACTGTCATTGAGTGGCACACTATTTTAGATGTCTAATAAATTTTCAGAGTTTAGAGTTTAGGACATGGTTTATGTATTTATTCAGACCTTTTCTTAAGCAATATGGAAAATTTGACAGTGTATGAAATACAGAAGTTGACACTTCATCGCTGGAGAAACATGACTCTTGTTTAAAGAATGAACCCAGACATTTGATTCACGTAATATTTTATACAGTGGGATTTGTTATCAAAGGATAAGATAACTAGAAAAAATTACTTTAATAATAAGTAAATAAACCTTACATAGATTTTTGAGTGTTTTAGAGGTAAACGTATCATCAGAGGAACCTGTAAATTCTTCTATAAGCTAGATTTTCTAAACTTTCTTCACAGCTCTAACAAATTTTGAAATTTTTATGTTAATAGTCAACCACAATTTCTAATTAGCTCTTCATTAGTATTCTGTTAATACATTAAAATTAAAATATATTAACTGCCTACCTTATCCATAAATTATGTTAGAGATCATAGAATACACAAAATTTAAGATAATAATTATATACTGAGTATTCTATTTGAAAATCTTTAATTACTAAATGAGGACTAAGAAATGGACCAGAAATTGTTTTTTTCAATTCAGAATACACCATTCAATGAGTAAATGTGGCTTTGTAAGCAATTGCATTTATAATGCAGTGTATTAAAAACTATATTATGCGTTGCAAAGCGCTGATCTCACAGAGGATAAAGTGTTAATTCTGCCTGGTCCAGAAGGTATATTCTTTACAACCTTTAATTTGTGCTATAAGCAATAAGTTTGTATTCTCCTGGCAGAGATGTGGGAAATGTGCATTCAAGGATGAGAGAACAGAATGTATAAAAGCATGGAAGTATGAAGTAGTACATGTTCAGGGAATGGCAGGAGCACAGATTATAACAAGAGCAGAGGAAAATGGCAGATGATAAAAAATAAAGTGGGTTGCAGTTGATGGTGAAGGACCTTGTACAGTATGTTAAAGAGTCCAAAGGTTAATCCTTTGTGTGATGAAATCCCATATGAGGTTATACCTAAACATGGCAGGATTCTTTTCCTCTATGTAAATGTTATTGTTTGGCTCTTGTGGATGTAAGGAGCCAGAAAAATGAAATAATCAAAGATGTATCCAAGCTTTCCAGCCAGATGACTGAGACATGATTATATTAACATATTTTTAGGAGAAGTATTTATAAAACAAACCGTGATTCTGATTTGTTCCCTATCCTTAAATTGAGATCAAGTGAGGTAAGTAAACCACATCTAACAATTAGCTTTAAAATTGCCATTACAAAAATAGATGTATTAAGGAGGGCACATATTGCATGGTCCACTGGGTGTTATATGCAAATAATGAATCATGGAACATTGCGTCAACAACTGGGGATGTACAGTATGGTGACTAATATAACAAAATAAAAATAAAAAAAAAATAGATGTAAAGGTAGTGAGATTTCAGTGATTTTCAACTCTTTTTAAATAGGTATTATTCAGAAAAATATATGAAACTATAAATTTTATCCTTAATTGTATATTTAGGATATAGGAACCTACCCTAGTCTAGATAGTATACAAAAAATTTGGCACCGACATTGGAAAGTCATGGTCATATGATTTGCCACATCTTGTCGTACCTTTTGTGTAACTATTCTTTACTTTTTCCTCCGAGTATAGATTTATTTATAATTTTAATGTTTGGATTTGGAATAATATTTAAACTCACATGCTTTGGAGTGAAATGAACATGGGTAAACTTCTCAGTTCCATTTACCCCTTGCTATGTGATATGGACAAGGTCCTCTGCATCTAGGTTCCACTTTTTTTTCCCTCACTAATTCAATGTGAAAAGTAGAACTATATTATAATGTTAGAAGATATTTAAATAAAGTTATACATGTGAGATATTTATTTCAGCGTCTGGCATGTGATAGCACTTTAAGAAATCATATTCCTTTGAAAGATAGAAACCTGTAAATGAGTCTTGGCTTAGATTAAAAGTGTGTTTAGGTAGAAATAACTTTGAAACTGGATATTTTTAAATTCAACAGCTAGCTTTTTAAGTTACTATTTCAGTGCCTTTTTGTATATAAAAAAAGAATAAATTATAGATCTATCCCACAGAATGTTGACATTTTTGAGATACAAATAGAAAAGAAATGGATAATTACTAGAAACTTAATATATTTTATCTTTGACTTTCTTTTTTAGAATTTGTGGCCTGAATTTTCACCATTTAGTACACATTTATTGGGCACCTATTACACAGTGGAAAGCATTCTCTTAGGAATTTAAATAAGAAATGGCCTAGTGTTTGCACTCAAGAGTCCAGTCCCTATATTAAAATTTAATAGAGAGTTTTTAAATTAAAAAGTGCCATTGAAGCTTAACATTGTGATATAAGATCTACAATTAAGACTATCATAGAAATCAAGCATCTAGTGTTCCTAATGCCTAAAAAATTGAGACGTGGAATATTAAAGTATAATTAAACAGAGCATTTAATATTGAAAGAGGTTAAAATCAACATACACAAATCAGTTGCATTTCTTTTCCCCAAAAACTATCTATTGAAAAAGGAAATCAGGGAAACAATCCAATTTACAATAGCATCAAAAAGAATAACTCTAAGACATATGTGTGTTTCCATGTTTATTGCAGTGTTATTCACAAAAACCAAGACATGGAAACAACCTAAATGTCCATCAACGGGTGAATAGAAAATGTGATTTATACACACACACACATACACACACATATACTCCACTCACTGGAATATTGTTCAGCCATTAAAAAAGAAGGAAAACTTGCCATTTACACCAACAGGATGAAACTCGAGGACATTATTGCTAAAGTGAAATAAACCAGACACAGAAAAACAAGTATCATATAAGTTCACTTACATGTGGAATCTAAAAAGTTAAGTACACAAAAGCAGAGAGTAAAATGGTGGCTACCCGGGGCTGGAAGGTGGGGAAATTGGGTAGATGTTGGTCAAAGTTTACAGAATTACAGTCATATAGGATGAATAAGTCTAGAGATCTAATGCATGAGATATATATGATTCTAGAATGTATAGTGAGTATCTCACAATAAACATTCAAAATAAAAGATTTGAGTTACAGTCTATAAAATGTGGAACTTACAATTCCAGGGAAGTACATTGCGTTTCTCAGCAAACAAGCTAACTGGGACTGAATTTTAGGGTGACCAAGACACAGGGTATTTGCTAATCTAATCTAAGGAGGATATTAACATCATGTGGTAATGTTCTGTATTCTTTCTCCCTTATGTGAATATTATAAATATTATTAACCTTTCTTATTGCCTTTACAACAAAAATAATGATGTCAGCATTTTATATTCTCTAACACCCTATGCTAAGCAACTTTCTTCTTGAAGTTCTCATTGAATATAATCAACCATTGCCTTACACTTCTAACTGTATTTTTTTAAAGGCTGATTAAAATATGTGGGGAATGGATTTGTTTAAACATACGTATTTCAAACCCAGGCCCCTCCATTTCTACTTTAACTTACTATTGTCTTCTTGCCTCAAGATTTGTGCTCTTCCCCAAATCCATTCTCCTTCCTTCAAAAATACTTTTTAAGTATAACTTGAAAACATTATGTTACCTAAAAGAGTTATTTTTTTTTTTGATTAGAGACTCCAACATACATTCATTGAATAACATCCAAAACATATCCTAATCTTGCCTTACTTACTTCTCCAGCCTCACTGTTTTCCCTCCAATCCTCAGATCCTACATGTTGGCCTTTGTGAAATCCTGTGTTTTCCTACAACTATCATGTTTCCTGCTCTGGTACAGTTTGATGTTTCACTTTTGCTCCAGACATCTTTATTTTTTTACCTGGATAAGTCCTAACAAGCTTACAGGATTTATCTGAGGGTTTAGTTTTTCTGGGTAATCTTCAGTTCCCTTTTTCAGTTTGGATTACCAGCAATTACCAAATTTTATGTACAACAAGTTTTAAATTATTAAAAGTGGATTTTTTGGTCAACTTTTCTGTGTATAAGTACTTTACCCAAGCTAACCCAAAGCTTCTATTGTTTAAGGGAAAATTACAGAGAAAAATTAGACAGTAACATTAAATAACAATATTATATAATAGACAAAATCTTTGCAAACATGTTTTTGTCTTAGAATATTTTTCATATTTATTTATATCCCAATTCAGTATAACATGAGCTCAGTTTAGATCAAAGATTTTCCTGGTATTACAGAGAATTTGTCATGTTTTATGGTAAAGGAGACAGCATAGAGGAAATACAATAATTTGCCTCATTTCCAAGCCTATAGGAATTGTGATACAAAGAGAAAGATTAATGGGTGTAAGCATAGCATGGAACTACAGAGAACAGCATGCCTGACCTACTGAAGACTGGATCTCTGAGGAACACTGGGGAGCCTGAAGATAGCTTGATTTCAGGTGAAAGCAAGTCATCTAGAAGGCACTACCTGTCCCTGTGTAAGTTAAAAGGATCAAATATAATGGTATTAGTTGTCAAAATTAACTAGGGATTCCAGCAGGATGAGCCATGCCTATATGATAGAGGGAATTTTCCCAAAGATATGTGACAGAAGATAGTAAATCTCCAAATGCTAACATGTAATCAGTTCCCCCCCCCCATTGTTTCCACATAGATGCATAAGTATGGCCCCCTCCCTGAATAAATGAATGAATGAATGAATGAATGACCTTATTTTAGGAAGAGAGGCAAAGCTAAGTGTGTTTTCTTTCTTCCAAGTGAGAGTACTATCTTCAGGAAATGTTTACATTATTCCACATGTTGTAATCTGATAGGGATATTTTGTTAATTATCTTTATTTCCCTAGTGATTTGTTGATAGAGAATTGGGGAGAAAATAGTATTAAAATAAACGAAAATCAGTGATCTTTATTTTATCTGTGATTTCGAGTTATAGTGTGAGTTAATATGTGAACCTTGCTATATAATCATCTCTTTTCTTGACAGTTTTCCTATCTAAAATATCAATTGCTTAATTCATGAACCGTGACTTTTCCATCTATATATCGTTGATGTCTATTTCAGAACTAGTCCAGTGGTTGTTATAATAGCTGTTCACTACTAAATGTTGGTATAAAGAAATGTTGAATGAAATGGAGACAGTTGTTATAAGGTTAAGAGCATATATTACAGTCTAGGAATTATTTACAAATCTACAGTGATGGAAGTCTATTGAAGAAAAAATTAAACAATGCAGTAACATCACAATACTTAACATTTTAGTAAGGCTCTTCAGGCAGCAGTCAGAGAGTTTATTCTAAGGGAGGACTCCTGGAAAAAGAACAAAATTAGAAGACTGTCATGGTGGTCATGGAAATAAATGTAAAAAGTTACTATAGTTTTCTAAATTAGATTTTATTCATAATATGTAATGTTCACCTCAGCCTTCTCATCTTACGGATGAAGATATTTATGGTTATTGATAAGAAATCTTTTATTTTCTTCTCTGAAATATATTTGCTTGAATTTTCTCTTCTGAAAAGAATGTTTACAGAGTAGTAAAAAAATTTTATCATCATTTAGGACATGAAGAAAATGTTACTGAAAAACTAATTTCGTATTCCAAATGATATTTTTGTAAGTCTTTCATTTTAATATGGTTTTCCAAATTATATTAAAAAAAGCCCTAAAAGATTACTTTTAGGAATTGTAAGAATGTAGGTTAAATAGTTGAATGGTTAAATATTTCCTTCCTCTCTTCCTTCCTCCCTTCCTTCCTTCCTTCCTTCCTTCCTTCCTTCCTTCCTTCCTTCCTTCCTCTCTTTTCCTCTCTTTTCCCTCTTTTTCTGGAAAAAAAAAAAACCTTTTGAAATGGGATATCCTCACTGATGTGTTGATAAGTGATTAATAACCAGCTGAAGGTCAGCAAGAGGGAAGGACTGATTTGTAGCATTTGTTAATTATCATGGTGTAAAATACTGTGCCATGATCAATTTCAAGCTACCAACCTGATGTCAAATGTTAGCAAAATTCCCGAAAATTTAGCATTCAGCTCAATCTTACTCCAGCATACCACGTGCACTTTAGACAGCCTAGAGGGTACAAGTTCAAGACACCATAGTGACCTCCAGAGTTGAAAGGACTATTTATGTAGAAAGAAAAGTGTACTTCTTATCTTATCCTAGAAGTATGAACTTGTATGAGTAATGGACAGTTGCAGATCCACCGAGGAAAAAAACAAATCGTTAAAAAAGAAATCCAAACCCCAGCCCCCACAAAAAGCTAGAGTATTTGCAGTAGTTCAGCAATGGAATGGTTCATCTACTTAACATTCCAGTTTCTTCCCCTGTAATGGTGTTTGCTGATTTGAAGGTCCTACATGAACTCTAATGTTACTGATAGTTTTTAAATACCATGAAATAGAAATTATCATTTGAAAGACAGTACTTACCCAGAATAGCGGTTCAGTATTTGTTTCAAATTTTAACATGAATGAAAAATTTCAGGTTTTCTGCCCAAAATCCTCTAATTATTTTGACTTTTCAGAATAGCCAATATAATTTTCCTTTTGTTAATACAGGGAATGTTTTCATTCAATCTCCATAATATCTCACAATTGAACAATGGAAACATTCTAAAACTTGATAATAAAGGGCTTTGTGCTACTTCTGGTAATAGATAATACAAATGAATATTTATTATGTTAATTTAGCACTTTGTGCTTTTTAAAGGATTTTGACAATGACATTGGCATATGTGTATGTGTTCCCTTTCTGGGCATTAAATGAATTAGTTGCATGTGTAAATTTGTTTCTGAAATATATGCCTATGCTCTTGCTCTTTTGTAGTTTTAAAATGTATGTTACTGGTTAGTAAATAGAAAAAGTTTGTCAAATTCTATACATACTATGGCATTATTGGGTGTGTTATAGTGGAAGAAGGTATGATATGTAGCTTCAATATTTATTTTTGTAAAAACAGATTTGGAAGAAAGAAAGGAATAAAAAAAGAAAGAAAGAAATCTTGAATGCACACATATGCCAGATAATTAGCAGCCTCCCTTTCCAAAGAAATATAATCATGAAGGCAGATGTGATGAGCATAAATCTTTTTGCTTGGTTTCTAAGTTTAGTTGTTAACTACATTAGTGATGCCATCAATAGTATGACTAACAACAGAGCTTTCATCTTTTGCAAGGAGCTGATGTTTCTTTCTGACTTTGCTCTTTGATCGTACTGTATTATTACTTGGTATTACAAAGCAATGCTTGTACAGACATAGAGTAGGTCAGACCTTAATGTTTTACCTGGGGGCTGAGAAATGTAGAATAAAACCCTGGAGTGTGGCACGCATGCCCTAATTAATAGTGTGCATTTTTCTTCTTTCCATATTGGTTGGTATATATTTGGGTGAGTTAAAGTATAGCACAAACTCTAACTCTACCATGTAGATCACTCATATGCAGGTCTTCACAAGATCTAAGTTTTTAAGTGCTACAACTGGGTACATCATTAGGATGATATTTCTCTTAGTTTAAAAATATAAAAATATGGCTTAAATTAGTAGTTTATGTTAATTGAATATTCATTTTAATTAAGTGGAATTTGTATATACCTTTGAAACATAAGAAACGTATTAAAACTGGTTCAAAAGTCCTACAACTAGACATCTTAAATACTTATTACATCTTAAATCAAGTTTATAGAGTTGTATTTTTTATACAATAAAATGGTGCTGCCGCTCTGGAAATCAGTATGGAGTTTCCTCAGAAAGTTAAACATAGAACTGCCCTATAATCTAGCTATTGCACCACTAGGTATTTACCCAAAGGACACAAAAATACTGATTCATAGGGATACATGCACGCCAATGTTTATAGCAGCATTATCAACAATAGCCAAATTATGAAGACAGCACAAGTGTCTGTTGATAGATGAATGGATAAAGAAGAGGTGGTAGATATATAATGGAATATTACTCAGCCATCAAAAAGAATGGAATCTTGCCATTTCCAGTGACATGGATGGATCTAGAGAGAATTATGCTAAGTGAAATAAGTCAGAGAAAGACAAATACCATATGATTCTAATCATATGTGGAATTTAAGGAACAACACACAAAAGGGAAAAAAAGAGAGAGAGAGTGAGGCAAACCAAGAAACAGGCTCTTAACTATAGAGAACAAACTGATGGTTACCAGAGGGGAAGTAGGTGGGTGTACGGCTTAAATATGTAATGGGGATTAAAGAGTAAACTTGCTGTGATGAGCACCCAGTGATGTATGGAAGTGTTGAATCACTATATTGTATACCTGAAACTAATATTACACTGTACTAACTGGAATTTAAATAAAAACTTAAAAAATAGACTCATTTGATTGATTAATTATTTCACAAATTGTCTGATCTTTGTAATGTATCCTAGTCTTATTTTATAGACCTGTAAAATAAAAAAGTTGGGCTACACATATTTATTAATGTTTTCCAAATCTAAAATTCTTATTTAATAATATATACAGGTATACTTCCAGATTGGAGAATGTTTTGATGAAATAATCATTTAAATGGCATAACAAATAAATAATATAATAAATTTATTGTAAGTATCTTGTGAACTTCCCCTATGTTAATCATTAAAGATAAATTGTCTTTTATACCAAAAAAAAAAAAAAAAAAAGAAAGAAAGAAAAAAGAAAACATACGAACAAGCAAAGGAACCAACTTATTATTGCACACATTCTTTCTAGTTGAATTGGACTTTTGTTTAAGTATAGCATATCCTAAAGTATAATTTTGCCTCTGAGGTTTTATTCACACTTATTAAGCAGTAACAATGATATAGTTTCTAATAAGGGATTTGAATGTGGTAGAAGTGTAGCAAAGCAGTTAGTTCTGCCAATTAGATAAATGTTGTGGAAAGTGAATCTCCTACCACCCTGTGGTAGTTTAGAATCATTGCATATTAGCACACTTCATTTAACTCACTCTGCTTAATTGATGCTTTCTTAATGAATATGCATATCAAGCCATGTCTGTGATATATAAAGAAAGCACACAACAAAACCAAACGTCCTGCACGTTCTTTTTTTGGGATTAAAAAAATAACATATATAAGACAAATTTTAGGTTCAGAACCAGCAGTAACCCTTTTGTGCTTGTCATTGATAATTTAATCAGTAGGCCCCAGGTGCCTTAAATTACACTCTACCATTTTAGAGATATCTCAGAGAGATTATCACACTAAACCCAATTCATTTCCACACTGAATTATTTAAGAGAGAATAATCTCTTTTGGAATTTCCCTGAATTCCTCTTATCCTCTGTTATTGTTTTATTTCTGAATCAAGATAAATTGCCTTCTTTATTTTTACCAAAGAAAAATAAAAGAAACATTTTTTAAGAGTGTTAAGGATTATTGATTGATTTAGGAGAGGCTGAGTAGTATTTTTTATGTTTAATTTATGTTCTTATATTACTTCTGCTCAAATACTTAATTGATGGCATAGTGACAACAAGCTATTACAGATTTAATTTATATTTATAAATTATTATCAAACATTTACCGTAATCAAGTCATCATACCTGGTGTTGTAATATAAATACCATTCAGGAGCAGTTTTGTTTGTTTTTTTGAGTGATCCAATCTCAGATGATACCAGGACCCAAACAAGTAATTTGAGTTAAGCAGGAATGAAGGGTAAAGACTCAAGTTGTTTGAAGCTTTCGTGTTTTGCTTAAAATAATTACAATATTGCTTTAATTTCATATTTGCTATACATATGAGACCGGGGAGCTAATATTGCTTTTTATGTTTTCTGTCTTTATCTTATTCACACGCTTTTACTTTTCTCTTCAACTCCTGCTGCTTTCCCAACTAGAGCTCTGAAGTAAGACATGACATCACATCCCAAGAGAATTTATGTACCTAGAATTACCTTTTCCCTAAGTTATGCATAGTGCCTAAAAGTACAATAAAAAGTACAGCGGAATACAAAATAGACATATTCTAGGGTATATTAGAATGCATAAGATAAGTAGCTTTCCTTTGAATCTGGCAACAGATTTCTGTACCAAGGCGCATGTTTTTATTCATATATTTAGTGTCAGAAAATGGCTGAAATTAGAAGCTATCTTTTTTGTTTCCATTACAGACTAGATATACCTATTTGTTTTCTTTTAATCATTGTTTCTATACCACCTATTGGTTCTTCCTCAGAAGGAATTGTGAGCTAATAGTATACCTATATAATCCAGAAATTATAAAAGTTTCCACTGTTTTCCTTCATATCTTTTAATTATTTTAATAATGAGCAAAACAAAATAAACTTTACATATGCAAAATTGCACAACTCTTTTAACTTTATTAGCGATGCCATAGGTGTTTGGAAATTCAACTTTTCCCTTTTGTGAATTTCCTGAGATCATTTGATGTCAAGCCTACCACTAGAAATTTGAGAACATCAGGTTTATGAAAATCTGGAGGGTTTGGTCTAATCCCAGCCTAATTATGTTGCTAGTTTCTGGGATGCGAATGGGTTTAAATAGAAGCATACGTAAAAGTGCACTTCTCACGCTAAATAGTTTTCCTCCCCTTACCCCAGGTACATATTCAAGACCATAAGGGGAAAAAATCACTCTTTAAAATAACCGATAACTGTATGTGCTACACAAGTTGAATTTAGTTAAGACATGCATTATCAGACTAGTTTCAGACAAATTTGTTTCAGACAAAATTGTTTTCTTAGAAGCAAGAGCCGGGAAATAATACAGAAAATTTTAAGGAAACCATTGTTTTATTTTTTGTTTTCTCTGTCTTTTCCTTTTTATCATATTTATTCCTTTGGTTATTATTAGATATATATTATTTAAAAGAACATTCCTTACACAATACATTTGCATAGTAATTGCATTAAAAAAACTTCAAACTTTGAAAAAGTAGTCAATGAAGAAATATCCTTCCTATGTTGCTATTAACTGTAGTTACCACACTATACATTAGATCTCTAGACTTGTTCATTCTACATAACTGCAAGTTTGTACTATTATGCTAAGTGAAAGAAACCAGGAACAGAAAGAAAAAAACTACAGCATCTCACTTATATGTGGAATCTAAAAATGTCAAATACATAGAAACAGAGAAGAATGGTGTTTCCTAGGAACGGAAGTAAAAGAAATGGGAAGATGTTGGTATAAAACAGGCTTCTTTTAAAATTTTTTCTTTCTAATTGTTTTGTGTCTGGTGTGTAGAAATGCAGTTGACTTTTGTATTTCACTTATATCCACCCACCTTCTGAGTTCATTTCTTAGTTCTAAAAAATTAATGACATTCCTTGGAGATTTCATATTTTCTGCAAATAACATTTTCTATATTTTAATACTTATAAATTTATTTTTTCTTTTTTTCTGCACAGGCCATGATTTTCAAAGCAATGTTTACTGGAAATAGTGGTAGTGAGCAAACTTACAAACTTGATTTAAAGAAAAATGTTTCCAACAAGTCTGCATTTATTGTGTTGTTTTTCTGTAGGCTTTTATTATGCTCTTAATCAGGTTAAGAAAGTACTCCTAAAACAGTAAGGTATTTTAAAATGAATATATATTAAATTTTATAAATGCCTTTTCTGCACCTAGTAAAATGGTTAGATGCTTCTTTTATCAGTTAACATGGTAAGATGCATTTTTAGATTTTCTAATATTAAGTTACTCTTTCATTTTTGGAATTAGTAGTCTTGGAGCCTTCTCTTTTTATAATTTTGGATTTTGTTTGCTAATATTTTGTTTCAGATTTATATATGTGTATGTGTATTCAAACTATCAATATAGGTATTCCTTTATTTTAGAAAAATGCATGTTTATTTTTAAATAATCATCTAATATTTTATTCAATTTAAAAATTATGCTTCAGTTTACCATTTTTTCCTAATCAACTTCAAGTGTTTTATTTTTCTATGTCATATTCTGCTTACATATGTCGAGTCTATTCTTCTGGGTCCTGACTTTATTTTCCATAGAACTTATTTTCTAATTACTTTGTGAATGGCCTATTTTCTATTATTATTTACTTTTCATGTCTATTCCTAGTGGCGCCAGTTCAGTTTTCATGAAATCGTGTTTTCCTATTATATTTCCTTTGAATTCAGTTTGTTTTATGTTTCTTTATTTCACAGAGTCCATATTTTTCTCATGTATATTAATTTCAGTTGTCTTACTTTTTTTGTCATATTTTTGGTAATTCACATATTTTAGCATCACTTCAATATAGGGTTTCTTTTGGATTACCATTATTTTGAGTGGGATCAATTCAAATTTATTTGGGGACTACAAGTTTTATTTGTTTGCTCTATTATAAGGATAAGAGCCTGGTGCCTGCAGCACTAAGAATTATAGATTTAGATATGTTGTTTGGAAATACTTACCATCATTCGGCCTCATATATGTTTGTATGTATTTCAGTTCTGAACTAGCAGCAAGAAGGGCCTGGACCTAAGAGCCCTATATGTTATAGGCCATGGTGACTGAGTATTTATTTCCCTTCAAAAGACAAGGTTAATAATAGTGGAGCAGATCGACACTCACACTTTTCCTATCCTTTGCACATCAATCTCTTTGAAAACACGATGCATCAATTACTACTCTGCCCAGCCTTCCTGGACATCTTTTGTCAAACTACATTTAGAATGTTATAAAAAAAGTTTAAAAAAAAAAGTAGTATTGGTTTCAGCTTTCAGAAAGTACAACTTAGTGTTCCCCAAGGTCTGAACCTAGGTGTGAGCGCTACAAGATCTAATTTATATCGTATGTGTCACTGTTTCTTTATAGATGGTATTCAGGGTAGCTACTATCTCTGAACAAGGAGTTTCCTCTTTGCTGCTCCTTGCTATTAGTTTCAAGAACATTCGTGTAGGACTTAATCAGTATATTTCCTCCACTATTTTATTATGACTAGAAAAATAAAATTAGGGAAATGGTATGCTAATCTTACTAGGTTAGAGTTGCTACAATCAGCTTCACTTAGAGATTAGTCAGTCAAGAAGATTTATTGACTCCACATTCTTATGAAGCAGCATGCTAAGTGTACAGAAAGTGTTGCTCAGGATATTAAAATCTACTGAAGGAAACCAGAAACATTTTTTTTTCTTGCTGTATGACCCTGGGAAAGTTAATTGACCCCTTAAAGACTGAACTTCTTCGTTTATAATAAGATAATATTTTATACTGGGCTGCCGTTAAAGTGCTTATGATGTAATGAAGCAAAAAACCCCAAAACACTGACATTGCCATATGAAAGTTATAGAGCATTTTCTCCATTTATATGTAATAAATTAACAGATAAAAGAGATACATGATATGTAGATGTTTTTATTTAGCAGTGTTTTAGGAGATGTGAAAATATGATGTAATTCAAGTTGTTAACTAATTGTACATATAGTGCATGCCACCTGACTGATTATGGCAATGGCTTATAGTTACACTATGTCTCCCTTTGTTATACACTCACTGACTAATTTCTGATTAACAAAATCCTCAATACTACTATTAAACCAAACCCAACATTATTTTAGTCTTTAGAACTATTCCATAACAGTAGAAAACTGATACTAATATTGACTGACCAATTATAATAATACTAGATCAATGGTTTTTAGTTATTTTTAGTAAAACACATTTATTTTTCCTATGAAGAATATTATGAAGAGCTACTACAAAGAATATTAAAATGTGAAACTGAGATATGTGGTAGTTCATATTAAGAACATAAGGGTGGAGTGCTGTCCAACTAAGGGATAGACCTACCACTTTCCCAGTTTGTTTGTGCCAAAAATAATCCTTCAAGTGTGAGCTCAAGAACTAGAACTATAGTTACTAATGAAGTTACAGAATCTATACTATTAACAATTCTAGTCTGTGTTACAACACATATTCTAAGATTTATTTTATATATATATGTGTATTTTTTTAAAGATTTATTTATTTATTTGAAAGAGAAAGAGTGTGAGAGCAGGGAAGGAGCAGAAGGAGAGGGAGAGACAGTCTTAAGCAGACTCTGCACTGAGCGTGGAGCCTCACGCTTAGAATCTCATGACCCTGAGATCATGATTTGAGCTGAAATCAAGAGTCAGGCACTTAACCAACTAAGCCACCCAGGCGTCCCATAGGTTTATTATATATTTTTAAAATTAAAATTTTTAAAATACTTTTATTGGGAAAAGAAGTGATATTAAAATATAGTATAAGTGAAAATGAATTTCCTGAAGTAATGCAGGGTTTTTTTTAAAGATTTTATTTATTTATGTATTTATTTATTTATTTATTTTGAGAGCAAGAGCAAGTGTGAACAGGGGGAGGGGCAGAGGCAGAGGGAGAGAGAGAATCTCAGGCAGACTCCATGCTGAGCACAGAGCCTGTTGTGGGGCTTGATCCCATGACCCTGAGATCATGACCTGAGAGAAATCAACCAACTGAGCCATCCAGTTGCCACGAAGTCATGCAGCTTTTATTCCATGCCTGGTGATATTTAAGATAATGATTCAGTAGAAAAACAGAACTGTTGAAAAGCTGGACCTTTTATGTCATTAAAGTTTTTATGGTACTTGCTGGTTGCATTAAATAGTCCAAAGTCGGGATGCCTGGGTGGCTCAGTTGGTTAAGCATCTGCCTTGGCTCAGGTCATGATCCCAGGGTTCTGGGATCGAGTCCCATGTCAGGCTCCTTTCTCAGTGGGGAGCCTGCTTCTCCTTCTGCCTGCTGCTCCCCTTACTTTTGCTCGCTCTCTCTCTCTGACAAATATATAAATAAAATTTTTAAAAATAAATAAATAAGTAGTCCAAAGTATTTAAAAATAAGTTCTTGAGCATTACTACATTATTTCTCCATTAAAAATGTGAACAGTTGTGTTAATAACACATAAAACAGTGACTGGGACATACTAGTATAAGAGGTCCTTATCAAATGTTTGTTTAATACATGATAAATGAATAATGATGAATATTAATGATAATTAATAAATAAGCTAAAGATGGTAAAGAGGAAATTATAGCATTACCTTAGGATTAAGAAACATTAACTTACTTTGTATTTGTAACCTGGTAAGAAAACAAAGATATATGATGACAATCAGAGCCTTAGTGCCCACACTGCCCAATGTGGTGTTTGCAAATACTAGAATGCGTAACAGAAAAGGCCAGGAGCTGTGCAGAATTTTCAATTAGCATTCAACTTAATACAGAATATAACACATATAAGTCGGTGCTGAACAAATTCCTGTATCCTACATTGACTTCTGAGCAGTTTTCCTCAAAGTCAGGAGCAAGCGTGTTCTTACCTAAAACTGAGGATCTGGAGTGTAATTAGATGTCCAGCATTGAAGGAATACTTATTATGACATAATTGTTCAAGTTCAGCAGATTTAGAGACTTAAGAACCCAAGTGATTGTTGAATGATAAATGAAAAGATACTGAACACAGAGGATGGATTAAATTATTTTAGTAAATCTTGAAGCATAGTTTAAGATAATTTGAAACACTAAGAGAAATAGAAAAACAATTGGTCTAAAAAGTTTTTTTTTTTTTAATTTTAGTATAGTTGATGTACAATGTTACACTAGTTTCAGGTATATGACATAGTGATTCAGTATCTCTGTACATTATGCTATGCTCACCCTAAGTGAGCTACCATCTGTCATCATACGATGCTGTTAACAATACCGTTGACTAGATTCCATGTGCTGTACCTTTCATACCTTTATGACTTATTTATTGCATAAATGGAAGCCTGTACCCCTCACTCTACTTCACCCATTTTGCTCATTCTCCAGCTTTCTTCCCTCTGGCAACCATCAATTTGTTTTCTATATTTATAGGTCTGATCCTCCTTTTTGTTTGTTTATACATTTTTTTCATTTTTCAGATTCTGAGTATGAGTAAAGTCATATGGTATTTGTGTTTCTTAGTGCGACTTATTTCATTTAGCATAATACCCTCTGGGTTCCATCCATGTTGTTGCAAATGACAAGATCTCATCCTTTCTGTGGCTGCATACTATTCCTTTGTATATGCATATATATATGTACATACCACATCTTTATCCATTCATATATCTATGGACACTTAGGTTCCTTGCATATCTTGGCTATTGTAAATAATGCTTTAATAAACATAGCGGTATATACATCTTTTCCAGTTAGTGCTTGTGCTTACTTTGGGTAAATACTTAGTAGTGGAATTATTGAATCATATGGTATTTTTATTTTTAATTTAAAAACAATAGTTGATATTAATAATGGCTTGTGATCAAACATAATATCCCTTCAGAAAATTCAGGTAAAAAAGCAAAGCAAGAATTTATTTCACAATTATCTTGTTATTTTTTTGTTGTATAAACTGCCACATGTTTTCACAATCTCTTTTAAATTGGACTCTTCTCTTCACAATAACACAATAATTTCTTTCAATAAAAGTGATATTATTAATCAGGGTTTGGAATTAAGAGGAATAATGTTCAATATTACTTGAGAGTCTACATTGAGAAGAGATTGTGCTGTTTTCTTCTTTGCATTTATAAGCTTATCTAATCCTTACTATAGCTCTGGGAAAAAAAGGGATTTTATCATATGCAATTTCAAGAAGTTTCAGAAACTTTAGGAAACTAGCTTAAAGGCACAGAGGTAGTCACTGGGAGGACCCTGGTCTTTAAAGCCAATACCATCACCTGCAGAATGATAGATGATTCTTTTAAATTACATCTATGTTATTTTATTTTAAAAATAAATGTGCGTATAAAATACACTACATGAATATTATATAATATATCCACACTTTGAACATTTGTATGTATAAGCAAATACACATACATATATATGGATATATATATTTATATGCATGTGGATATATATATGTGTGTGTGTACATAAACTGTAAATATAGTTTATATATTAAATACCTATATATAGCTAAAGTGCACACATATATTAAACCATATAATGTATATATACATATTTATAAATCGTTAAGCTATATATATGAATTCACAAATGCTCAAGGTATAATGTAATACACAGGGTTTAAACATTTTTCTCCAGATACTTCCTATGCAAAATAAAGTAACCTCCACTGACTAACCATCTCTAACATACTGATTACATATTGTCAAGATTTATAATTGTGTATATTTTGGTTTTATAAGTACACGATTGAGTAAAATTCAGTTTACTGTGACTTAGGAAATCTCTGACATTATTAATATTATTATATATTTTTCTGGACAGTTTATTCATTATCATATTTTTCTCAGTGATGAAAAAAGGGAGAGGGTCATCACAGTGAAACACAAAATCAAAAGATAATGCAAGAAATATAATTGCAAATCAGGGGGATCCTGTAACAGCTAAAGTAATTAAGGGGCTCTTCCACTGTTTGTACATGTCAGAGTCTCGAAAAGATTTTTCCCTGTGATCTTCTGCCTATGTACTGAAAGACACTATAAACTTTTTTCTTATTTGATGTATGAAAAGCCAAAGCTTCAGTTACATGGTAGCTGATTTGTAATTTCTTTCTTGTATTTTCTTTATTTATTTTAATTCCAGTATAGTTAACATACAGTGTTATATAAGTCTCAGGTGTACAATATAATGTTTCAACAATTCTCTACATTACTTAGTGCTCATAATGATAAATGTACTCTAAATACCCTTCACCTGTTTCACCCATCCCTCCCCTCTCCCCTCCACTAAGCATCAGTTTGTTCTCTGTAGTTAGGAATCTCCATTTTGGTTTGTCTCTTTATTTCTTTGTTTCTTTTGTTTCTTAAATTCCACTTACAAGTGACATCATATGATATTTGTCTTTCTCTGACTGGCTTATTTCTCTGAGCATTATATATCCTCTAGATCCATCCATGTTGTTGCAAATGATAAAATTTCATTCTTTTTATGGCTGAATAATATCCCATTGTGTGTGTGTGTGTGTGTGTGTGTGTGTGTGTGTGTATTCTGTTCTATTGATCTATTGGTGAACACTTAGGCTGCTTTCATATTTCGGCTATTGTAAATAATGCTGCAATAAATGGGGTGCATATATCTTTATGAATTAGTGTTTATTTATTCTTTGAGCAAATACTCAGTGGTGGAATTACTGTGTCATATGGTAATTCTATTTTTAATTTTTCAAGGAACTGTTTTCTACAGTGGCTGAATCATTTTGCATTCTCACAAACAGCGCACAAGGGTTCCTTTTTCTCCACATCCTCGCCAACTTGTTTCTTGTGTTTTTGATTATAGATGTTCTAACAGGTGTGAGGTGACATCTCATTGTAGTTTTGATTTGTATTTTCCAGATGATGAATGATGTTGAGCTTCTTTTCATGTGTCTGTTGGCCATCTTTGTTTAGAGAAATGTCTGTTCATGTCCTCTGTTCATTTTTTAATTGGATTATTTGTGGGGTTTTTTGATGTTGAGTTCTATAAGTTCTTTATATATTTTGGGTACTAACCCTTTAGTGGATATGTCATTTGTGTATATTCTTTCCTATTCAGTAGATTGTATTTTAGTTTTGTTGATTGTTTTGTTTGCTGTGCAGAAGCTTTTTATTTTGATATAGTGCAATAGGTTATTTTTGCTCTTGTTTACCTTGCCTCAGGAGACATATCTAGAAAAACGTTGCTACAGCTAATGTCAGAGAAATTACTGCCTGTACTCTCTTCTAGGATTTTCTAGATTTCCAGTATCACATTTATGTCCTTAATCTGTTTTGAGTCAATTTTTACGTATGGTGCAAGAAAGTGATACAGTTTCAGTCTTGCAAATAGCTATCCAGTTTTCCCCAACACCACTTGTTGAAGGGACTGTCTTTTTCCCACCACATGTTCTTGCCTCCTTTGTTGAAGATTAATTGACCATATAATCATGGGTTTATTTCTGGGCTTTCTATTCTGTTCTTTTGATCTATGTGTCTGTTTCTGTGCCACTACCGTACTGTTTAGATTACTACAGACTTGTAGTATATCTTGAAATCTAGGATTGTGATACCTCTAGTTTTATTCTTTTTCAAGTTTGGCTATTCAGGGGTTTTTTGGTTCCATACAAATGTTAGGATTATTTTTTTTTAAGTTCTTGAAAACTACTGTTTGTATTTTGATAGGGATTATATAAATTCTGTAGATTATTTTGGATAATATGAACATTTTAACAATATTTGTTCTTCCAGTCCATGAACCTGGAATATCTTTCCATTTGTTTGTGTCATCTTCAATTTCTTTCATCAGTGCTTTATTGTTTTCAGAGTATAGGTCTTTCACCTCCTTTGTTAAGTTTATTCCTAGTAACGTTATTATTTTTGGTGCAGTTGTAAAATGGGATTGTTTTCTTTTTTTTATTATAATAATATTTTTTATTATATTATGTTAGTCACCATACAGTACATCTCTGGTTTTTGATGTAAAGTTCGATGATTCATTAGTTGCGTATAACACCCAGTGCACCATGCAATACGTGCCCTCCTTACTACCCATCACCAGCCTGTCCCATTCCCCCACCCCCCTCCCCTCTGAAGCCCTCAGTTTCTTTCTCAGAGTCCATAGTCTCTCATGCTTTTCTCTTTCTGCTACTGCATTATTAGTGTGTAGAAATGCAATGCATATCTGTACTTTGATTTTGTACGCTGATACCTTACTGAATTTGTTTATCAGTTTTAGTACTTTTTTGGTGGAATTTTTCAGGTTTTCTCTATATAGTATTATGTCATCTGTAAAAAGTGAGTTTTAGCTCTCCCTTACCAATTTGAATGTCTTTTATTACTTTTTCTTATCTGACAGCTGTGGCCAGATCTTCTAGTACTATGTTGAAGAGAAGTGGTGAGAGTGGGCATCTTCATCTTGTTCCTGATCTTAGAGAAAAGCTCTCAGTTTTTCACCATTGAGTATGTTGTTAGCTATAGGTTTTTTGTATATGGCCGTTATTATATGGAGGTATGTTCTAAACCTACTTTGTTGAGGGCTTTTATCAGGGAAAGATTGTCAAATGCTTTTTCTGCATCTATTGAAATGATGTTATGGTTTTTATCCTTTCTCTCATTGATGTGACATATCACGTTAATTGATTTGTGAATATTGAACCATCCATGCATCCCAAATAAATCACATTTGATCGTGGTGAATAGTATTTTTAATCTATTGTTGGATTCGGCTTGCTAATATTTTTTTGAGGATTTTTGCATCTATGTTTATGAGAGCTGTTGGCCTCTAGTGCTCTTTTTTTAGTGTCTCTATCTGGGTTTGATATCAGGGCAATGCTGGCCTTATAAATGAATTTGAAAGCTTTCCTTCCTCTTCTGTTTTTTGGAATACTTTGTGAATAGGTATTAGCTCTTCTTTAAGTGTTTGGTAGAATCTTTCTGGTATTTTTTAATGCTAAGTTTAACTGGTAACTGGAGAGGGAATAAAGGAACAGACTTCCAACGAATACATCACTTCATCAATAAATTTTTTATGCCTAGTTTTAATGATGTTAAATGTATTTAGAGGTAGCTATGACTAAATTAGATAATCCCAAATCCTTTGAATATTCTCCAATTCAAATAAGAGACCAAGATTTATAATGAGAAAAGAGGTGAAAGATAATTGAATTCATATCTACAGATTTCTGAAGTCCAATTTTGTGTAAACCTTATAGACATTTTTCTTTGACACTGTGTATGTAATTAACTATCTAAAACTTTACCCAAGCATCTATTATATAAGAATCCTGATCAAGAAACTGAAGAAACTGAACAAATAAAATTATCTAATATTATTTTCAGTGTCCAACCATGAAAAAATAGAATAATAGAACTCTAAGTCTCAAGTACTTAGTTGATTGTTTTACTAAAATTTTCAGAATTGAAATGAAATAATCTGTAAGAATATTTAGAAAAAATTATATAAATTTCCAAGTAAAAGCCCTTTATTCTTTGATTACAGTGAAACAAAGTTATTATTTTGCTATCTCAGTAATTTCCATATATATTTTATCTGAGAAGATGTTCATATATGTATCAAAGTCTCTGCCTTTTAACTAGAAATAAAATTCTTGCAACCAATACACAGTGATTGTGAGCATGGTGGCCCCAAATTATATAAGTAAATAACAGAAAAAAAGTTCTTTATTGTAATGGAATCTAAGAAAAAATATATGAGATCAGACAAGAGCTTTTTTAGACTAACAATGCCCAATAAATACTTGTGCATATTTCTGATAAGATACACATTTTTCAACTTGTCACTTTGAAATTAAAATACAACATGAAGATTTGAGGTGGAGGGAACCTCTTCTAACACTTCCTATAAAACACTAAATAGTGTTAAGATAAAATATGTAGCTTAATATTTTAACTACCTTTGTTCAAAGCCAAACACTATAATGGAAGAAAAGTATATTATCATTAAGTAGTTGGGTGATAATATTAAAGTCCAGACCATATCTATCTTTTCTATCAATACACTCCTCCTCACCCACTAGAGTGGCTCATAGCAGGTGATCAATATGTTAAAAAATTAGTAAAGAATATATGCTATTGTTATGCATGGTTTAGAGGAGAGAGAGTACTAATTTGACATTGCTGATCTAAAAAATGTTTTCATAAGAATAGTAGATATTTAATAATTATTTTTATTTCTTTATATTTAATAAATATTTAATAAATACCATTGTACAGAATTCTTTAGATTGAAGTCATTCTTCATGTATAGAAATGTTTCCCAAACTCATAGCCTGATGAAAGTATCTCTTAAGAACATCTAGTTCCATTTGCTTGAATTAGATGATTACCAATTTCTCATCTAATTTGGTTTCTACACCAGAACTAACCACTGTGAAGATGTGACTTGTGCAGGCAACCAGTAAATTGAGAATACATAAAATAGCATTTTGGTTTATAAAGCACTATCATGAGAGCAGTTTTTGTGAATTTCTACTTGGAGACTGGTAGTTCCTCCTTACTTGTCTATATTCTCCAATATATTTAGATACATGGAGGCCAGGGCAAAGCTTATAATTTTAACTCTTCCATGGCCATCCTAGAACAGTTAGGGTGTCATTATAGACATTTCATAAATATTTGCTAAGTGATCAAATAAATCAATAAGTGCAAAAACCCTACAAACTTGGAGACCGTATGCTGCATGCACGATGCAAGGTCTCTTTGTCAATCGGCAAATCACTTCTCTAAAAATCATCTCTTACCTGTTTTATTTAGTTCAGAATGCTATCATTTGGTGATTTGTTTCAATATCATGACAAATTTTTTTTTTTAAGATTTTATTTATTTATGTGACAGAGAGACAGCCAGCGAGAGAGGGAACACAGCAGGGGGAGTGGGAGAGGAAGAAGCAGGCTCCCAGCAGAGGAGCCCGATGTGGGACTCGATCCCGGAACGCCCTGAGCCGAAGGCAGACGCTTAAGGACTGCGCTACCCAGGCGCCCCTCAATATCATGACAAATTAATGGCACTTCTGGAAATTTAAAAATGTCTTTTGTTTATTGATCTCTTCTTTATCTATTTATTCATTTTTCTAATGGATAAATGGAGACAGAAAACTTAATAACTTATTTTTTAAAAAACAGTCTTTAACCTATTATATTTTTAGAAGAAAATACCAGCTGCACCTCCCTGACCAACTTGTATTATACAGAAGATCTTAACATAATAGCTCATCAGTATTTCTGAAGGAATCTTAAGTACAATGGCATTACCAATATATATGGATATCTATACTATTTTACTTAGAATTTAAAAAAAGTTTAGGAATAGACATCATAGAGATTCTTTCTAGAGATCTATTCTGTAGAAAAGACAGTTGCCTCTTTTAATGACATTTTCTTGACAACATTTGGATAAGTATTCTCTGTACTGCTGAATGCATTGATGACTCACTGACCACGTGGAGAAGTTCCCACATTTCCCGATGATTAGAGAGCTTAGTTTTTATCTCAGTACAAATTTAAAACTGTTCACAGGAGAACCCTTTGAGAAGTTAGCTTATTATTATTATTATTTTGTGCACCTCTTGAAAAGAACATACACACTTTGAAGAGTTATATAAGAGACTAAAAAATCTTATTAATGTTTCAAAAGTGTATTCTTTGCTACCTTCAGTTTCAGTGTAAAGCTCATCAGGACAGTATGGGATTGGGCAAAATACATTTTTTTAGTCTACTCCGTCCATAAACTATAATTGTGTATATAGGAATCAAGCCCAGCTGATAGAACTGCAAAACTGGTCCTCAGTAATGTTCACTAAGTTAATGTTGTGGCATCCCAGTGCTTTGTAATTCAGCACTTCATCTTTCTTTCCTTGGAAATGTTACCTTCTTGATCTTTTACTATGATCTGTGTTTATTATGGAAATCAACATCTTTCTCCAATTTTAACCTCTCAAAATGCATTTTCTTCCCAACTATCCAGCGCTATTTGCCTGAGAGCGTAGTAGTAATGAATCTTTCTACCTGCCTTATATCCAAACCCTACTCCAAGGTCATGATACCCTCTTTTTCACTGTCTTTTTGGATGAACATGTAGCAGTCTATTTTTTTCTTTTTTGTAATTTAAATTCCAGTTAGTTAACATACAGTGTAAAATTAGTTTTAGGTGTACATTATAGTGATTCAACACTTCCATACAACACCCCAGTGCTCATCACAAGTGCATTCCTTAAATCCCTGACACCTATTTAGGTAGTTTTACTTTACGAAGTTCTATCATATATATGTATATATATATATTACATCGTATATCTAAATCATATATGTATTCTATTATGTATATTATATATATTTTCTATCATATCTATATTCTACCATATATATCATATATATGATACATTTGATCATATGTGTGTATATATATACACATATGTATATCATTCAATATTATGTAAAAGTTTTCCTATTAACAATCTTTCCAAATAGTTTGATATGAGAAATAAAGAACATGTCTGCAATTAGAAATATCATTAAGATACTTTCTCACTTTAATATAAGTTTTAAAAATCAGAAAATAGAGGAAGAATTATTATTAATTTCTCTTAATTCAATTAAAACTTGGAGAATATTTTTCCTTACATATTATAATAAAATTAAATTCTTCCTAAATTTATGGAGGTTAATGTCAATGGTAATAATTACTTAAAATATATGACAATGGAATTGTTTTATCTTGTTTCTTCATTAAAGGTTATATGTCATAAACCTGGAATTGGGTCCCAACTATTTATGAAACATTTAATTTCCTTTTGCAGAATCTATTAGTGGATTTGTGTCCCACTTATGCCTGCATGAATTTACTCATTTACTAACACACTGGAATGCCATGCAGGAATAACCTTTCTGGTTCCTGTTTTGAATAATTGAAACAATAACTTTCATTTTTATAGTGCTTTAAAGATCACAAGATGGTTTCACATACATTATGTTTTTATTGTCACAAATGGCTCTGGAAATCCTTATTACTAAATCTTTTTTACAGATAAGGAAATAGAAACCAAAGGGTTATTTAATGTCATACTCCTCATAAGTTAAGAAGTTTTTAAAAGCTATGAGTTAGAATGATTCATCTGATTTTGAATCTATTAATTTTGAATCTACTAATGTTTATTTTTCTAATACTGTACAACTGCAGAAGTGTAGATTTCCCTGTTTCTCTTTCTGCATTTTTTTCCTAAAAGCGATGTCCATTCAAATATGATCTTAATCATTACGCTGTCAGCTTTGTTCAGCGTTCTACAATTTAAACAGCTTACCGTCACTGGTTACTGGCTGATAGTAAGCATCCAAAAACATCTTTTCAAATTCATGAATGCAATCCTAAGAGTAACTTGGTTCCTGAGCTGCTACCATGTTCAGGAGCCAACTGGGTGTTGTGGGGCATGTAAAGAAATTTAGCAGGATTAAAGCCTGTGAATGAAAGTTGTTGTTGCTGCTATCATTGTTGTTGCTGTTGTTAGTTTTTTCCTAAAACTGCAATCATTATTTACAGGAAACTGCTTAAAATAATAAATTTTCCTTTTTGATGTTTCACATATGATATTCTTCTGAAAAATTTGTAATGTTGCATTGTAATATCCACTTACTAGGTGTATGTGTGTAATGTTTCTTTTCTCTTTTTTTTTATTATGTTCAGTTAGCCAGCATATAGTACATCATTAGTTTTTGATGTAGTGTTCAACGATTCATTAGTTGCATATAACACCCAGTGCTCATCACAACATGTAATGTTTCTTTTCAAATGTAATTGCCATAAAAACAAAAACAAGAATCTGTCTTGTTTATTCTTTACATTTAATGTCTATTTTATGCTCTGTACTTTTCTAGGGATCCATAGAAGGGAAAGGAACAAGTCAAGTTTTCCTCAAGTGTACCTTTTAGTAAGAAAAAAAGACATGGCAGGTAAATATAAGAAAACTCTGAATTTGTTCAGTCTCTTTTATTGAAGTCATGTCTGTTTCTCTTTGTTTTAGTAATCTGAAGTTTTTTTCCAGTTGTTGTGAAATTTCTATAAGATGTGATTCAGCATTATTTCTCATCTTTTCTTTATTTCTTTGCCCCAATAAGCTTACAACTATACTTTTTCTTTTCCTCATTACATCCAGGAGGCTGAATCACAGCAAATAATGTTTCATGATTTGTTCATTTTTGAATGCTAGGACCTAAGTCTTGCTGACACCTTAATATAGAATATGATGTATACTGGGGTGTCTGAATGGCTCAGTTGGTTGGGCCTCCAATTCTTGGTTTTGGCACAAGTCGTGATCTCTGGGTGGTGGGATTGAGCCCCACAATGAGCCCCACCTCAGCCTCTGTACTCAGTGTGGATAATAAAATCTTTAAAAATATATAACCAGTACGATACATACTGTCATACCTCTAGAATTACTAGTTGAAGTCATTCTGATAATCAATATTTTATTCTTTGTTTATTTGATGTACATTCTATGTTTTATTGACTCTTAGACCTCACTAATTATAGGATGCACTGTTAAGCTATATACTAATAAATAAGAAAAAGAAATGCTCTCAACTAAATTATGGCACCAGCCTCAATCTGAATACACAGTCCTCAAAGAGGTAACATCACTTTTTAGTTGCTTTTAAATTTCTTTCTTCAATTCTGAGGTATTTGGCTTTTCTCCCTTTAGCTGTATTACTTGGTGGGTGATAGGCTTTTTTTGTAACCATTTTAAGAATAAGACATTGTCACCTTTATCTATGATGCAATTTTCCTTTTGTAGTTTCTGTAAAGCACTTGGTTTATTGCTTTACCAAAAAAAAAAAAAAAAAAAAAAAACCACGAAATTGCAGTCTTTCCTTTAATGATGAAAATTTACTTTTTGCTCTTTCCTGAATTCTACAAGCCCCATTTGTAGTTTTATTGCTGAATAGTCTTGTAATTTTTTTAAGACATTATAATTAGTAATTTAACCCAAACATAAATAAACATAACTCACTTGTAGTGATGAATATGTCACTAAGTCTGGCCCATGATAACTAAATCATGAGGACTGTTGCATAACTACAATTTTAAGAAATATTAGTGTCAGACACATGTTATTATTAAATACTATGTTAAATTGTGAAATAATATATGTCATAGAACTGATAAAATGTGATAGTGTGCTTATAGATTTTTTTTGGTAAGTATATGCTAGTACAATAATACTGGTTGTTAAAATATTCCAATAATCCTACTCCAGTAGTCATTTAGCCCCTTCTTCTAAGTTTCCTATGTGATCCCACCATTTTGTCCACCTGACTGGTTTCCTGGGACCTGAGATCCTGGTTTTAAGGGTAAAATGTGACTCAGTGAACTCCTCCACAGACATTGTTTCAGTGTCATGGTGGGCATCTAGTCAGATTTATAAGGGTCAACATTATCAGTTGGCAGATATTTTGAATAGCACATTTGTATTTTAATTATTAATTTGTACTTTGACCTCTAAATTCATTGTAAACCTTTGAGCTCCGTCAAACATATATATTCATAGTATACAAAGAATTCTTAAAATCAATAACAGAATTACAAATAACACAATAAAACATGGGGAAAAGACAGATATTTCATGCAGGAATATATAGAAATGGCCATTAAGTGTGTGGAAAGGTACTCAACAAATTAATCATTGAAGACATGCAATTTGAATGACAAAGAGTTATTACTACACAAACACACTAGAAATTCTAAAATCGAAAATATTGAAACATTAAATGGTGGTAAGTATTCAGAGCCTGTGACTGAACCACTTTGTAAAACAGTTTGACAATCTTGTGTAAAAGTATATATACATTTACCATATAATACAGCAGTTCACTTCTGAGGTATTTACAAGGAGTAATGAAAATATATGTACATGCAGATACTTGTACACAAATTTTTTATTGGCTTTATTCATAATAGCCAAACACTGGAAGCCAAGTACCCATAGGATACTTGCTGAAGTGGATGCACTGGAGCACTTAAGATCTGTACAGCATGGGAACTATGCCTCTATTAAAAACTAAAAGACAAACAAGATAAATAAAATCTTCTAGGCTCTAATTGTAAATACTAAAGAGTTTATTAATGTGATCTAAATGGCCATTTAAGTTATTTTTCTCTATTGCCATCACTTAGTACTTCCATATAGAACAAATTTAATATGTATACGTAACTAATGTATAAAACTATTTATTATTTTGTTAGTAATGTCATAATCAGGAACCCTTTACATCATTATAGATAATGGTAAACACTTTGGAAGCTAACCATTAAATTAATAACCATCTGATTTAAATTCTGGAAAGTAAATGATCCTGCAGTATCTATACATTTTCCCATTTGTTTAATTTTTATTTGCTTATTACTTTCTGAAAAGAAACTATAAAGACATTGCAGAATAGATTGTAAATCTACATACATTAGAAGTCTGGTTATAAATTACTTCTTTTTTTTCTTCTTGTAAATATTTTTCCAAAAAGTTATATAAAATTTCTGATATTTTAACAAATAGTTTGAAAGATGATTACTTTCAAACAGCTTTTTACAACCCCCCTTTATTTATTAGCAAAGAGTCGGCTTATTTTCATCTTCAAAAAGTAGTAAATTTTACTTTTAAATGAAAATAGTTTTTATGCTTGAAATCATGAAATTAAACTTTAAAAAACCAGAACCTGGAAAATTATTTAAATAGCCTCAGGTTCTGAGGCAGTCAATGGCCAGTCTGGTACTTACTGCCCTTTTATTGGAGAAAAAGTAACGAGGCGACAAAGTAAGGATTGAGAGGAACAGTTTAGTGGATTTTTGTGAAATAGTTTTGTGGTTAAAAAAGCATATAACAACAGGGATTATTATCAATAATTTCAAAACTTCTGATTCTCATGGATTATTTTTGGAATAATCTAGGTGTGTTTTTTTGTTTTGTTTTGTTTTAAGAATCTTTCCTGGTAAATTCAACCTGAGTTTGAGTAACATTGTGTAAGCATTGGTTACTGATGAATATACTAACAAATGCCTAAGTTTTTTGGTGTTACAGAAAGTATGACATTGGGAACTTGGTCTTTGAAAGAGATAGGAATATTCTGTCTACTTTAGCTGTTTTCCGTTCCCGTGTTACAGTTTTATTCTAGGTAGCACTCTTGATTCAGTGGGTTGTGTTGTATGATTTGAAATAAGATTTAGTAGTTTCCTAAATGTTGGAGTTCGTATCTTATTCTTGGATTTCATAAATCTCCTTGAAAGGGCTACATAGGCTACACATTTTTTCAAGTTTTATAAGTTCAATTTGATTTAAAGATTTTCAAAGATTTTGATGCTTCTTGAAATAATTTAAAACATTCTGAGGTCTGAAAGTACAATGTATGGTAAACAAAGATTATAAAACCTGATGATGTTTGTTCTTCATAAAAGGGAAATTTCCCCTTGCTTGGAGATACCGCAACTGAATAGTGTTTCACCACAAATGATACTAATCACCTCAAGCTATTAAAAACAACAATGACAAAAATACCATGAACTTTGAGCACCCCATCTGTGAAAGCTGAAAAAGGACTAAGAACTTCGAGCATTCGTGGAGCACCACACTTTCAATGGACCAACACAGGAAGCTCTTTCCTGGCCAGTGAATACGGACAGTTGTTTTAAGAAACCATATACAGTCACATAAATTAATTCTCTCCTATCCTGAGTGGAAGCTTCCGTTCCCAAGTAGTATAACTAGTATGAACTCTCGTGCCTTTCTAGAACATACTCACCTTCTGCCCTGCATTTTCTCCTTTCATGATGCGGTGTACTGGTTTTCGTTGTCATTTTATTGGTTTGTGTTCTCTTTCTTGACAAGTAAATTGACTCAGTGTTACCTTGCCCCAACCCCCACCTTCACTGTTCTTTGATTTTTCTTTCACAACCTTTTTTTCTAACCCCCTCTTGACTTTCAGATACTCCCGGCATTGTCACTTGTAATTGCTTACATCATCAAAAAATAAAAAAATCTCTCCCTACTTATTTTTTTACCTTTTCTAATCTCTAGACTTCCTCCAGTTGTCTGTACTGTGACAGTTTTCTCACTATTCCACTATCTACTGCTATACATTAAGGCCAAAATTTAATGATTAAAATAACTATAATTATCTCTTACAATTGTTTGGGTTGATTGGATTCAGCATAAAAGTTCTTCCTTGGAGTCTCTCATGTAGTTACAAGCAGATGTCTTCAATGATCGGAAAGTGCAGCTATGCTAGATGGCCAAGACAGCTGATTCACAAGGTTGGCAGTTGATGCCAGCTGCTGGATGGGGTTCATCCAGGGCTATTGACTGGAGCACCTGCATCTGGCTGCTCTGTGTGACTTGTGCCTCTAACAGTACAGCTGCTGGCTGCTAAGAGGGAGTATGCTAAAAGTGAATGTTCTGAGAAGCAAAAGGCTGAAGCTACCAGTCCACGAAAAGACATACCCAGGTCTGGCATAGTATCACTTTCACCATATGCTGTTTGTCAAAGCAGACACACAGCCAACTTAAGCTCAAGAGGATATAAAAATAAACTCCATCTATGGATAAGATGTCACAAATTCATACTGAGGAAGAGCACAGACAGAGAAGGTGTTATGTTGGACCATACCACACTAACTTTTAATTTTTCCAGCTAGTAACAGAGGAGAGGAGAGTGAAGAAGGGAAGAGGGGAGGAGAGGAGAGAAAAGGAAAGAGTCACCAAAATAAAACAAAACAAAACAAAAACAGTCATTTGGTAGTATACATTTTTGTTTAATAATCACTATTTTATACTATGCAAATGTTCATCAACACAACTCTGTATTCCTGAAAACGGAACTTCTGTAATCATGGCAAGTATTTGTTTCCTTACGTGCCTGTAATGTTCTTACACTGTAAGACGGCATCCAGAGTGCTCAATAGATAATAGTCACACATTCACAGACTTCACAGTTTGGAGCTTATTTAATTAACAGTATCTTTCTCAGACAGAACACTGGTTTACAGCCAGGAAGTCTCTGATTCTGTAATCTCTGATTCTATCTTGGAAACTAATATTTTCTAAGACATTAGCCTCAAGAGGCTGACTATGCACATAGACTTATCTAACTTCTTTGGGTGGTCGGTTATGGATCAACAGTCCATGAAATTGTCCTGCCCTTTGAAATCAGACTATATTTTCGGATCATGATACCATTTTGGGAGTAATTTGTTCTGTGTATCATCTGTACATGTTCATGGTGACAGAGCATGCCAAACAATATTATCTAGATAGTGGATTTCAATATGGCACTTCTTAATGTTGGTTTGTGTGTGTTTTCTAATTTTTTGTTTTTGCTTTTTTGGTATCCATCTCACAGCAAGACCATGTGTGGCTGGATTCCAGAAATCATGGTATTGATTTAGTTTGTAAACAGAAAATTGTTAAAACTGTGTTTCTTAAGAGGTAGGTAGGTTTTCTGCAGAGGACTAAAGTGTTCAAGTGTCTGAAGTATTCCTTTATAGTTACAAAAGCTGTTTAATCTTCAAGTAGCTGTTGCAATGACAGGCTGAGGTAGTGTGCTACAGTCATTACCATTTTGTTCTGAATTGTGGCGTGTCTCCTGTTATCAAAGCCTGTGAATGTAAGCAGCGGAAAGCTCTTGCTATGAATGAGCCAAGTTTTTACCTGTTGGAACATTAAGAAAATGATGGTTCTTGTGTTTTTTGATCTTTGCTGTAATGGATAAGGCACTGTGCAAAGTGGCATCAGACACTTATTTTTTCTCTAATTAACCTTGTTAGTGTTGAATTAGCTTGGCTTCCTGGGTTTTTACCACATATTCACATGCAAAAATGGAGAAAAATGCAATTTAAATCTTGTCATGTTAAACTTCAACATGCATTTAGGAAGAGGTAAATTTGTGAAAACAGCTTTAAGATAGAATATTGTTAACTTTGTTTATAGAATGATTAACTTGGGGATCAATAACATTTAAAACTATACCATCTCATTCCAATAAATACAATTATTTGAAGTTATTATATATACATTATTCTTAAGTCACTATCTCTTTTTTTATACTTCTGTTTATTCCTATTTCTGTCATGCATAATATTTGCTTACATCCAAAATTATCACATTGCATTTTCTATCTAGTTTTGTGTAAAGTTTACATGGTGATAGTCTTGACATAATGTGAAAATAAACAGTACTTGGAAAATAGAGGGTACATTTTCCAGCAATTGTTTTTCTCACTTTATACTTTCTTTGAATCTGAAACCAAATATAATGCATTAATATGATTCTTGCTTTCTGGCTCTGAATCTTACACATTTAGTCTGACTTTTATATTTTATCTCAACCCATTCTGGCCAGCCTCCAGTCTTGCTACTAACTTATTAAGCAGTCTAATAATCAGTATGCTAAGTACATAATATTCCAATATACTTTGCAACTTATATTTTGAGAGAGTATTTTCCTGTTACTTCTGACCATGAGAATTTTTTGATAACAGGGGGTGTTATTTACATTTTTTATTCTTAAGCTATACCAGAGGGCCTAACTCATAAGCAGTGTACAATAACTTTGGAGAGATCTTTTAAAATGAATAGATACTTTTAAAAATAAGTACTTTTTAGAGGCCTCTGATGAATGTTATTTTGAACCTATAAAGGCAATGCTTCAATTGTAAAGTAGAAAATAATATAAAGCCTACTCAAATTTGTGTTACACTTCTAAAGTTACATATAGTAGTATCCCCTATTTATATGTATGATTGGTCGCTGGAAGTGGTTGCATTTTAAAATTACTCTTTTTATGAAATATGAAAGCAGAAAGCTTTCTCATGCTCATCAAAACATGCTTTTTAAAACTGTTTTTCATTGTTTATTTAGGGTTAAAATTTTGTCCCAAATTTCTTAAATAACAAGTAATAAACTGATAAAAGCATTTGACTTGTACATATGCCAATGCAACTCTTCCCACATACTTGTAGCCCAGGAAAATTTAAAGGGAATGAACTCATTTTATCATTTGTTAAATCTTCTCAGAAATCTTGGAATTAGTAGAGGTATCTTTCTGATGATCTTTTATGTGTGTCTATTTAATCCTTCCTTCATGTAGTAGCTAAAGATTCTTTAATGCGAAGAGAACTATTTCCCACTTAGGACCCACAAACCAAAGTTTGTCTTGTGGCAATGATAAATTTTAATTTGTTTCTTCCAAATTAAGAAGTTTCATATGAGAATAAAGGCAGAAAAAAAGGAAAGGGCAATTGAAATGCAAACTAGTCTATATACTTACCTATCATAGAGCAGGTAAATTAGTAAGATGGTCTCTCAGGAAAAAAGAGAATAAATACAGATAGAAATAAAGAAATAAAATAAAGGCATGATGAATACAGCAAAAACAATGGTGTATTGTTTCTTTGAGCAAGAAACATAAACATAGATATCATGGGGCAACGCAATAAAATGATAAGAAAATAAAAGACAAGAAATACAAGAGCTAGATCAAACCACACGTTCAATCCCATTCAGATATGTGTGTTGTGAATTGATTTCATATCTATATAAGGACAGTGTGTGTGTGTGTGTGTGTGTGTGTGTGTGTGTGTATGTGTGTAGTTTTGTTGTTGTTTTATCCTCACTCTGAACTCCAGTGGCAAATTTGGAATGAAAATACATAGGCAGAATTGAAGTTTTATTTGTTTCTTGCAGGTAAATAAATATTTTTGCTTCACTAGAGGACTATTTTTTACATTAAATTTTCTGCACATTACATGCTAGTTTTTCATCCTCCATGTGGTTATTTTATATGAGCAAAAACACAGTAGTTTTTACTAATCATAAGATCCAAACTGCTCTCAGTACATGTTTAGGTAATACCTGATATGATATGAAAGCACTGAGTGATTTTTTCTAATGCCTAAAATATTTGCCTTTCTTCCTCAGAAATACTCACTTTTTCTATAAGCTTAACCAGTATATATTCCTTCCTTCCTTCCTTCCTTCCTTCCTTCCTTCCTTCCTTCCTTCTTTCCTTCCTTCCTTCTTTCCTTCTTTCCTCCCTTCCTTTTTCCTCACTCCCTTCCCTCCTACCTTTCTCACTTCCTCCTTCTTTCTTTTCTTTCTAGCTTCCTAGGTTCCTTCCTTCAACAAATACTTGCTAATACCCTATATGATCCCTTCTAATATAGATGTGGGGGAAATACAAATATAAATGAAAAGAAAAATAAATTAGCCATTTACATGGGGGATATTAATTTCTCACAAACTCAGGTGAACAAAGATAGAGTTTTGAGAAATATTTATCAGCAAACTTTTTCCTACTTTGTTCTTCCATTCTGACTATGATGTAAAATCCATTGTTTTACTTCCAAGGTAGTTCCATCATTATAGTAAAATTATCATTCATTTCATGTTTAATATAAGTCACGCTGAAGATTTTCCACCTTGTCTTCCTTCCTGCGTAATTTAGATTCAGTGGAGGATTCTGTGGCATCATGATATTAGGTGAAAATTTTCATCGTTGTGTACTTCATCATTGCCATGGATGAAGTCCCTCTCGGCTTAGGATACGAAATTCTTTGAAGCAGGTGTTAGCTGATATGCTCACTTCCACATCCCACCAGAAGAGTATGAGTAAGATGAAAGTTGACCAAATCTCTGTACATATTTGCAGTGGATAACAAATAACATCATCATAATTTAGCAGACAGTTGTGCATGTGTCAGTTTTGGAATATAGTCTTACCATGCACCTTAAAATATGAGAGCAACTGCTTGTTTTATACATGGTTTTGGTGAAAAAATACATATAGTCCTTGCAATAAGAGAGGATCTGGTAGCAGACACTTGCTTATTAAACAAGATTGTGTGTACACACACCCATACACACCATCTTCCCAAGAAACAGTATAAAGCTATTAAATCCAATTTTTATAAAAGTGCTATTATACTGTACTTGAGAGCTTTAAAATATACCACAATGGCTATGTATATTGATTTAACAGTTTTCTGCATAGACAAAAGAGTATACTATGTATCGTATTAGAAAAGCAGAAAATTCAGTTGAATAAATTGTTGTTGAATACCAATTATATATGAAGTAGTACGATAACTTCTTGCAAAAGGCATAAACATGAGTAATCCTTCTATGCAAGAGACTCACAATTTAGTAGATATGATAATGCAGTTTAAGAGTATTTATCCCAAACTGTAAAATGGATAAGTGGCTGAAACAAAGCCAAAAAAATATTAATATAAGGAAAGAAGCTTAAAATATTTCTCATGTAGTCTTATATTCCTTTGTGTTCTATAAGCTGTGCTCAGGAAGTATAAATGTACATATGAGTTCCTTGTTTGTGGTAGTTCTGACTCTGTCCCATAGTCTTAACATATTTTTTCCTCAAATAGTGTATTGATTGACAATCAAGAACAGTCATGATCCACTAAACCATGTGTTCATTTCAGAATGGTAAAAATTGACCTTGTTTATTGGCATATGCTAGAAGATATCAAAAGCATTGCCTTCAATCTACTTACGCACTTCCTTTAAAATGTTTTTAAATAGTAATATGACCAGAATCAGTCTGTTGTTAAAGGCTTTATTTTGCTTTATGCTTATCATTCTCCCAAAGGTTCATGAAATACTCTTTTTTTAATATGTTAATGTAATGGGTATACTATTTTTAAGTTTACTTATTTTTTTAGTAATCTTTACACCCAATGTAGGACTCAAACTCACAACCTTGAGATCAAGAGTCACATGCTCCTCAGACTGAGCCAGTCAGGTGCCCCTGAAATATTCTTTACAGGTATGACCGTGCTACTTTCTGTAGTTAGATTGGTCCTTCTCCACCTTCACTTCAGGACCTCTATTTTAATCATTATCAATATGCCATCTAGCTTGAGAATCACCTCCTCTACGAAACCTTCCCTGGTTTCTGCTCCTTTAAGCTACTTGATCTTGCCATTGTATTGGGTCCATGTTTTTAATATTATAATGTTACACAGAATGATAATGTGTCCTCCACCAGAGGAGGCAAGATCTGGGTCTTTTTATTTTTGGCATTTGTTTTTAAGCTAGTGTCTGAACATAACTGACCTTCAATTGCTTGGAATCAAGATGCTAGTAACAAAGGTAAGGGCCACAAGACTAGCTAGAGATACTACCCTCCTCCTGCTGGATGACTAAAGAACTTACTGTAAATTTATTATCAATTTTGCACAATCCAGGACTGAAGTACAGCATATAAGTATTCTCTTCAAAGTGACCTTTCACATTTGGGGGCCAAATCTTAGCTTCAAAAGTTAATTGCATATATGTCTATTTAAGACTATTGCTGCTAAAATTAATTATCTGAATTGAGTGAAAAGGAATTGAATGGCACCTTCTTTAAGCACTTAAATGTAGACATAGATTAATGATAATCATTTTTTAGGGAGACAACTGGAAAAAGACTCTTACATAATTAGAAATTCAAATAAAGCACTTCTATGTCTCTTTATAAATGAAAAGAAGTTACATTTATTTTAGTTCTTTTCAAATAAAGCATATTAAATTTCCATTTGCTATGCTTCCTCTTATCTAGATACATCTTCAAAGATTTATAGGTCTATTTCTTCAATGATCATTTAAAAAATTGCCACTTGGATTAATTATTTCGCTAGGAATAATTGTCATTCTCCAACAATTACCTGTAATGGTGAGCAGAGGAGTGGAGCTCATTTGACAGTCTTTGCCCTTGGGAGTATATTTGGTAAGGTAAAATAACAACCGTGTTACAATGTTTAAAAGAAATAATAAACACCAAGAGGTTGTTCATATCTTCTAAAATGTTTAAAAAATAAGCAATTCTGTATAATTCTAGCTACCAGAAAGCAAAAGAATGCCACGTACCTAAAATAAAATGTTTTTTTTTCTTTTAAGAAGTGATTTTTTTTTAAATGGTATATTCAAAAATACAAGTTAGCTATCTAGCTTCTGATAGATGGCAGTTACCATTGGAGTGCATTATTTCATTAATATTTGTAATATTAAGAAGGTCATAGACCCATATTAATGATCTGACTGAAATTTTCAATAATAAATGGATTGTGGGGCACCTGAGTGGCTCAGTCGGTTAAACATCTGACTCTTGATTTTGGCTCAGGTCATGATCTCAGGGTCATGAAATCGAGCCCCACGTCACATGGAGGTGCATTCAGTGCAGAGACTGCTTGGGATTCTCACTCTCCCTTTCCCTCCCATCCCTACTCCCGCTTGCATGCGCGCTCTCTCTAAAATAATAAATAAATAAAATCCTTAAAAATATAATAAACAGATTGCTTATATTACAAGAAGTTTCAGGTAAGGAACAGTGGTAAGAATGATGCCCTCAAGGACACAAGGTCTTTTCATTCTATTGCTCTCACCTTAGTGCACTCACTTTGTTTCAAACCATATCTTCTAGTACCATCACCTCCTTCACCTTAACAGTAAGGAAATGTTTCCGAGGTGTGTGCCACCACAGCTGACTTCACATCTGCTTGACCAAAACTAATCAATGAACCAATGATTGGTCACCAGACTTCAATGACATACTGACTTAGCTGAATCAGGAGCTACCCCTGATATGGCAACGGAGTAATTCACTTTGCTTCTGAATACTGAGTAGGCACAAAAGGTGACCAAATATAGTTGTTTCCCGTAGCCAATTTGAAACAAATTTTTGTTTTGAAACAAAACTATCACATGATAAAAGCAATCTAAGAAACATACCTTAAAATAAATCCAGAAGGAAAAACCTTCCCAGTTCCCTAGGGATATTTCTAAAATCTATGAAATCAAATAACTTAAAATCATACTTTGGCCTTTCTGGATCTTTCTGTAATCAACTAATGAAGTCCAAAATTCTGGAAGTATGAAACAGAAATAAAACACTGATGATTTCTTGATTTTAGTATACCCATTCTCTGATATTAGGGGAAAGCACATGAAATTTCAAAGTAAACAATACTACCATGTATGTTAACAAAAACTACAGTTTTTCTTCATAGCTGCTTGAGTTATGCATAACCCCGCAGAACTCTGTTTGGATTTTACTTCTTGATACACACAGTATACATAATGCATCATGAAAAGCTTCTAGCTTGACCAGTTAAGATTTGAAATTAAATACATTAATGAATGCCTTGTGAACTCATCCTACTTCCTGTATGCCTTATCTTTCAATGACTGTAGCAGTAGCTACTGCTTTTTTCTGAATTGTTTCAAGGATTATTTCTGTACAATCTTTTGTCAGAAGCTAATTTCAGTAAGATCTTTTTACACAATAGCATAATGTTATCCTTTTTTACAATATAAACAACCAAAATTGCTGCTATGCTGAAATTTAATAACATGCTTCACTGAATACAGTGCATTCACTTGTTTTTCTGTTTTATTTAATCTTCAAAAGGTACAGATCACCTACAATTTAATATAATTATATTGGAGTATCTAAAATATAAAATATTAATATCACAGTAAGAAAGTGGGTAAGTATTATTTTAAAACTTGCATGGTCTATAACAACTTTGAAGGATATTTTGTTCTTAGTCTGTTTATTGTGCATATGGTAACAATGCCTGGATATAATTTTG